>NW_026974140.1:8960000-9260000 GCF_037042905.1 Lytechinus pictus | reverse complement strand
TCCATTCCTAAAAACTGTTTGAAATTTTGTGGAGTTCTTCTTCTTCTTCTGACTGTGAAAACATTAGAATTTTCCATCAATTGGGTTTTTTTTCTCTCTCTTTTCCATCTGCCTATTCCTTACTACATGTTTCTTTCTAACTTTTTATTTCTATCCTCTTTTCTCACTCTCACTTCCTACATGTATACCTTTATAAGCTATAGTACTTTATGGTACATTACGGTATGAATTACCTGTAAAGCCTGTGAAGGTCTCTGGCCGACTATCATCAGTAGAGCCGAGATGCCTGTGAGTAGTTTACCCGTGTTGCCCATAGCAACCATGAGACTCAGAAGACAAGCGCTGCTGAGCGTGGTCAGGGAATGGGTGTCATTCTCAAGGGGTGATGTAGCAAGGTTCATCAGAAGCTCAAATAAAGACCCTGATGAAAGAAGACAAAATCGGTACATTTTCTTTATATTAATAAGTAGTATCGCGTGTAAATAGGATTGCTGGATAGAATAAATAAGGCCCCGCCTCACAGAGTGCATAGTCTGCTGTGCAAACCCTTCACTCAAATTAAGTGGCCTGAATACACCACCAATAATGACTTGTGTACTGAAGGTCCTTGCACTCAAGTTGAAACAGCAAGTCTCGTATGTGCTAGTCCTGTGTGAAGACTCACTTGCTGATCAAAGTTTCAATCAGGGTCTGTGCCAGCAGACTACAACGTGCAATTACCCTGCGACTGAATTTTTGAAATATTTATAAGGCATAAAATACTTTCCAATTTATATAATCCTCAATTACTGTATGAATAAGAATGATGAGACTGCAGAGTGCGGCTCATCTTCTTCTTGACAATGTAAAAAATGTAGTTACATAAAGGTCACATCGATTGCAGCTGGCCAGCGATTGGCATCCGATTCGGCCCTCTCCCTGACTTGAATACTAAATATGATTGGTTTGAAGACCTAAAATTGACTTGTGATTAATTGGAAATTCTTTGCAATGCCGTATCAGTGCATCCATTGGTACAGAAACGCATGCAATTCTCATCGTCAATCTATCAGAGAAGATAATAATTTCAGGAACAACTACAAGCAGACATTCAAACTAAAGTCCATGTAGGGTATGTTTCAAAAAAATAATTGGTGATTTAATTATGAATTTATCAATTTCAGATTTGCAAATAATACAGTGGTGCTCAAAAGTTAGTGAACCTCACTTGAAAATAAACATATTTTAGAGTCTTCAATTTCTGCCATGTTTTACTTTTAGATATTAGATTGTGATTTCAGGTGATAAAATATTACATTAAATGAAGTTTCCTTCTCTGGGCTCACAGAACATTGTAATGTTGTTGTTTACATTTAACATTTGGCTTACAGGAGTGCATTTTGAGAAGGGTTTCACTAACTTTTGATCACAACTGTACATAGGGAGTTGCAAGAAACTTGCAAACAATTGCAAGTTATTTTGGGTGGTCTGCTTCTTTCATCCACGTGTATACATTGATTTGCTCAAGTTGAAATTGATCTATCACTTGAGACTTTACAACTGAAATTTGCAACTGATTGCATACATTTTCTTTTAACATCCCCAAAGAGTATTTATGTTGCAAGAAATATACCAGTAATTGAATAGTCTATAGATTTGCATTCAATTGCAAGATTTAAGGTTGATATCACAGGGTTCCCAGCTTTTCAAGAAAAAAAATTTCCCAGATTTTTCCCTCAATTGAGGCATTTTTCCATGATTTGAGGTATTTTTTATCAATTTCCCTGATTTTTCCCTGACTGGAAAAAAGTAAAATAATTTTCCATGATTTCCCTGATGGGCTGGGAATCCTGTATCATGACCAAACATTCACTTGCATTGTACTTTAAAAAAAAATTAAGATTGATATATACAGGCTGGAATCTATCGAAAACACATACACCTGTATTGCAAAATCATTCAGTCTCCAACAGGTTAAGACTGATAACTTACCAAGGATATCATCAGGTTCTTTACTGAGCCCCTCTGGTGTTTGACCTTGGAGTATGTCTAGGAGAGCTTGCAGGGCTTTGGCACAGAAGTCTGGATGGGACGCACGTGTCTGACGGATCAACTCAAAGACACTACGGAGACCTAGACCTACCACCTGTATCACAGAAAAAAGATGAATAAAAATAAATGGTGTAGACTGTTTTCTTTTTCTTTCTTTTTTTTTCTTGTTTTTGCAGGAGTTTCTGCATTTTATTCATAAATCAATAACAAATGAAAAAAATTGATACAATAACAATGACATAAATGAGTACATTTTTGTGTGACAATAAAAAAATATAAATAATGTATAAGACTGAAAACTACATAAATAAAGCATGTAAAATAGTAAAGTGGGTACAAAATGCAAGGGCCAGCTATAATAACCAGGTAGCTACTTGAAACAATAGCAGCCATGAGGGAGGGCTACATGGGAACTGTAATATAAATATAATTAGACGAAATGGAATTGGAATGGTATTTGTAGAAAATTTAAACATAAATATGGCTATTTGGTATGTGTTAATATCCTCAATTTTCAATGTCTTTAAGTTGTGAAATATTGGATTAGTGTGTGCAATGTAATGTGAAAGTGTATTGAAGTAACTCCTTGAAGTTACCATTGAAGTAACTCCTGTAGGAACTCGGCAAAGCATCAATGTCAAGCTGATATATAACCAATGGAAACATTTTACATGTACATGTACGTGGAATTTAATCAGTCATAGTGGCTGACTTTATATATGGCAGAAACTACTCTTGCAGGCCTTTTTGGTAATTGTGGAGATACATGTAATGGCTGAGCGGGGATTCAAACTCACAACCTTTCAATCATACATTCCAATGCTGAGACCGCATGACCCACTGTTTGCAGAATGTCTAGGTATTTCTTGTACATGTATATCTTAAGAAGCATACTGCAGGCATGAGAATGAGTTTCTTGAAAAATATCTGAAAGGAAATTAAACCTACGGACGGGGTTCCAGGGGGTATAGGAAGCCATTCTGGAGTACCAATTTGATAGAAAAAGGAACCCATTGACATTGTGGAGTACCAATTTGAAAGAAAAAGGAAATAAAAATTTTACAAACTATACAATGTATTTTGTACTTTATGAACACTGTTTGTGTAAAGACCTATACACCACACCTATAGTAAAGTAAACCATATGCTGCTGACATTGAGAGACAATTATGGAACACAAGCATGTACAATGCAGTAGACTATTCTGGAAGCGACAGAAGTGTAAGACCTCCGTTGCCATACCTTAATCCTTATGCTGTCATTGCACCATAATCATAACTAAGCACCAAGCTTCACCGGGATTGTACAGCTTACGAAAACAATCCCCGGCCAAATGTTGATCAGAAGTGCCTTCCAAAATTATATGGTCACGCCACGACCAGTGCCATCTATTTTTGACGGATTTATCTATCTCTTTCGGGTCCGCTTCTCCCCCATTGCGACCAACGAACTTCGGTGTGGATGCCGCCATTTTGATACCACCGCACGCTTTTCGCTCGCATCGTTCATGTCACGTCAGTCAATGGCATGGTGCGAGCGAAATAGTGCGCGGTGCAGTCTCGCGCTCCGTGCGTGTTGCTGCTTGAGCTAGCGTAGCTAGCAACGGATCGATCAGTGCGTTCCCCGCCGGCGCGACCCGGTAAGGATTCAGCCTCGCGGTGACTCGCTACCCCCCAGACCCTACCCCCCAAATATTATATCAAATTCACATCGAACTCGGCGACCACAGATTTTGATGAAAAAAAATCGGAATTCCGATAAAAATCAGACAATTCTCATGCCTGATACTGCAGGCCTGTGATACTGGCAAAGTGGCACACACAAAAATACATTTATCGCATAACAGTCCTTTAAACATACATCATGCCAGCACTTGTGGCTTTACTCTCCTGAACATTCGGATTTGTATTGTTTCAGCAGCTACATTGTGAAGGCGAAACCTTCCAAAGAAATCCCTTTCTTACCTTTGGAAGTGGTATGAGCTTGTCATCCTCCTTCTCTTCCTCCTCCTCCCCTTTTCCATCCTCTGTCTTTCCATCACTCGCGCACCCTAAGATGATAGCCCTCTCTCTGATCTCCCTCTCCAGGATACACTGCCGTACGGCTGCATAGGCGCTGAAGGAAGAGGCATTGTCCGATAGCTCGATGCTCGGCGGTTGGAAGGTGATGGTCTCTGCTGATTTATCCTTCTGTTGAAAATATAAAAAATACATAACCCTCAGTAAATTTAATAACAATTTCATCCTTTTTATATACTGTTCAAAACATTGGCATGACGTCAGGGAAAAATAACACGGGAGACCAGAGGGTGCCCCTGAAATGCTCAAAAGATCCGCGGAAAATTTTTTCAAAGCACCTATTAGATATAATAAAATTTGCCTATGAAATAATTTTGTTGTTGTTGGATGATGTCTCTAAGTACACTTTACAGATGTACATGTACATTGCCCTTTAACCCGATCATTGGATTCCAGCTTGCTCACAAACAATATAGGCACATTCTCCACTCTCTGGGGTGTATTCCAACAAGCTACCAAGCTACATGTACATGTACATGTCAAAAATGAGAAAGTCAAAGCCCGGAAAAGGCTGAAATGTGAAGTTGAAAGGGGTGAAATCAGGAAAGGGCCTGAAGACTGGAATCTTTAATAGTAAGTACATGTACATGTAGGATTTAATTTGATGTAAACACTTACAGTATCAATCCAAACTAGTGATTTTGATTACGTTAAAAGTGTTTAACTCAAAGTGACGTTCTCAGTGTGAATGCATAATGAGATTTACAAAGAAGATATAAATAAAATTGCACAGATCAAAAATATTGTACCCTAACTTGTGTACATTTCTATGAAATTCCTAGATGGATTTAGGGGAACACCTTCCACATTCCTGGGACCTGTTGCATAAAATTTTTGCCATAAAAAAAACTCTGGCAAATCTTTTAATGTATACATGTAAGTTTCAATAGCATAATTTTGTTTGCCAGAGTTTTTTTTATTGCAGAACTTTTATGCAACGGGTCCCAGGATACACCAAAAATTCACAGTTGTGCAGAGACACTGCCAAATGTATGGGACTATCAAAAGAGGGTGTGGGTAGAGCCTAAACAAAAGCTTCCAGGAAAACTGTGGACGTGACCTGAGATCGCAGGAAACATCCATCAACAATAACATCCCCTCCCTCAGAGCAAACCGAGGAAGTCAACTACATACAAAGACATTCATGGAAGGACTTGATTGCTCTGTTGATTACTATTAACCATATCACATGAATATTATGACATACCCATACACACAAATAAGCATGAAATAGCCAATTCATTTGATGATTATTTGACCGAGGTTGAATGTCTCTTCATTTGCCTCGTCTGAATACATGTAGACATATAGGCCTTCATGTATACAGTACCATAGGCATAACTCTATGAAGTCGAGATACAGTGTACAGTGTGTTACATGTACTTATGAATTAGGCCTACATGTATATGTTGATATCCCGGGGGGGGGGGGGCCACTTACATTGACGAGTGGATACCATGCGCCACCAAAAAAACACGTAAAAAGGATGTCTTTTTCAAGATAGGGCACGTTACGTACGTAACGTAATATAACGGTGTCAAAAACACTAAATAATGAAAAAAGGGTATGTATTTCGCTAGGAAAGCTACGTGTTTTGGGTCTAATTTGCGAGGGTATAAAAAATCAAGACTAAAATGTTTTATAAAGGATGTACTTTTTGCCCCAGGAGTCAACACTACGTGTGAAGAGTACGATTTGCGCGAGTTGGGCTGTACTAAACCCAATGATGGATAGGTATTAGGTAAAACCGACGACCGACGTCCGTGACATTTAATATTGAAATATCGCTGTACTTGTTTAGGGGTTCAATTCAGGGAATACTTGCCAATAGTATCGTTTTGTTTCCAATACTTGTTAATGGTAGGGTTTCACACGCTAATACTTGTTGAGGGGTGCATTTTCAGAATGTGGAAAATACGTGTTTTAGGGTGCTTTTTGAGATCTCATGGTCGAGCATGGTATCCACTCGTGAATGGAAGTGCCCCCCCCCCCCCCCCCCCCCCGGGTTGATATAATGTTTAATTCATTATCAAGCCATAACACCATGAATCTATGTGACCAGATAAATGGGTCAACGATACATGTATGATATTGATATTGGTCAAAATCAAAGATTGATTATTTACTGAAAAGCTGCTAACTTTCAACAAAATATAAACCAAGAAAATACATTACAATCGTAACAAGTCAATAACGATATATCAAGGTCATAAAATCAACAACAGACATGCTATCAGAATATTACATACAAAATATGATTAAAGGCTTCATTATTTGTGATAAGTTGATGTTCAACAGCTTTTATTCAGGAACGACAACACATGCTGTATTGGAAATGGTAGCAATTTGG
Organism: Lytechinus pictus; assembly: GCF_037042905.1. NCBI lineage: Eukaryota > Metazoa > Echinodermata > Echinoidea > Temnopleuroida > Toxopneustidae > Lytechinus > Lytechinus pictus. The sequence goes on along the minus strand of NW_026974140.1, from coordinate 9,253,541 downwards.
ATGAGAAAAGTTCTGCAATAATAACTCCTTAGAAACGATACATACAGTATACACTATACATGTATGTCTACTCTTTATAGGTTATTACGTACACTTCTGAACCACGTAAGGCCTAAATACCATCTATAATTAATGGACTTTGTAGATGTTTAAACATGACAGTCAAGTATTTATCAACATGAGAAAGTACTTTAAAATGATTTTTACTCTGATCGTCATCATTTCGTTCAGTATTAATCTGAGTAACAGGTGGCCTGTGAAATGGATAGTGATGGGTTAGATAAAAACTTGTGAAGTCATGCTCAGAAAGGATATACATTTGGCCTGAATATTCAGTAGATATCCTGTCAGAGATCTATATAGTTGCACGATACATCTATGGTTTATTTTGCTCTCATGTTAATAATTAACATCCTAATGCACGTAAATACGTAAAAGGGACATGATTTAATAAATAAATAAACAAATAAAATCAATCAATGTATAAATAAATAAACATATAAATAAATATAAAATAAATGAATGAATAGATAGATAAATAAATAAATGAATAGATAAATAAATAAATAAAATAAATAAATAAATAAATAAATGAATAAATAAATAAATGAATAAATAAATATCAGACACAGATAAAGAAATCAAGCTCAGTGTTAATGGCAGTTCCTATTTAATGAGCTGTTTAGTCATGTTTTTCAATGAAGAAAATACAAAATAAATGTTTTCCTTTCTGTTTATGCAATCAATTTGTGAGGGTAGCACCTCTGGGCCTCTGTGTCATCAAATATTTCTCACACATGTGATGCGTCACAACTGGTCACAAAACAGAGCCAGTCAAGTCAACTTTGCCAAATCAAAACCATTACTGTGTTTGTAAACTGATCACTAAATTCATCAAATTGGCATCAATATTTTTTGGTTTGTTAAATTGTTTAACATAAAATATTTCTGAATAATAATCATATGGGTAGAAACCTAGTCTTATTGCCAGAAAGTTGCAAAATATAAACAAATTACATGTAGTTAGAATGGAGTTTTATGTTGCAACTTGCAAGGCATTAATTTTCTGCAGCGGTGATATTTGTAGTCTATATAAAAAAAGAAAAAAATTTAAAAATATGTCTAATATTATCAGGGACATACAATTTTGAATTTCTGACTAAATATATAGTCACCTTTAGGATATAACCAGGGACGTGATAACTATGGCTATATACTGTACATGTATATCTCATAAAGAAACAAAAAATTAATCTTTATAAATACAAACACAGAGAATGGATTTAAGGTTCTTTATTGTAGGCCTTTGATGGAATTGCCAGTTTGTATTTTATGATTTTTGTTTAAAAAGGAACATTTTTCATCTGAAGTTCCTGAAACTTTCACGCAACAATCGCTGTTTAGATTGACTTCTGTTCAAACCAATACCAGTGTCAATATTACCATTGCCTCCTGTTTTGAGATCGAGAGATGACTAAACGTGCACTTTAATCGGCCAGCAGAAATGCAATTTTGTCCCCCAAGTCGCACGGCTCATTATGTGCTTTCGTTTCAATTAGGATGGCATGAAATATGCATGGATCGCCTTAAGGTTAGGTTAGTAGCTGAATTCCTCTATCCCGGCCCCTTCCAAGATTGCCCCCATTCACTCTATCTCATTGATCTGCATCAATTGATATACATGTATTAAAATACTACCTTATACACTATACATGTAAAGATGGAATAAGGATAAAGCGATTACCTGGTATATCATTTTACGTTCTCTGCAGGGTCATGGTGCATAGTGGTGAAACATTTTCTTTCTTTCTTTTTTTTTTAATCAGATTTCTGGATTAACTACATTGTTTATGACATGTCTTTTGATTAAATGCAGTATCGAAGTATCTGTTTATTATTACATCGGCCATAATTGGAGTAGGGTCTTCCAGCAGAAGAGAAAGAAAAAAACATTCAATGGATTACGGTATGCAATAGATCTGGGTCCTGTTACACAAAGGTTCGTAATTAATCGTACGCTTGATTTTTACGATTGACTGTACATTATAGTCAATGCAATCAATTGTTGAAAAATGTTCTACAATCATTGCTAAGCTTTGTGTTACGGGCCCTAGGTGTGTTGCTATGTCAGTGCATGATTACATGATTACATGATTATGATGTTTACATGTAAGACGTTTTTTAACCGCTATATTTTGGCGCTATTCATGCTAATTGTGAACGCAACACTAGTGGGAGGAACAGAAAGACTCCCCATTACGTACTGGATGTATGATGTTTAGATGTTTTTTAACCGCTGTTCATGCAAAGTGTGAACACAATGCTAGTGGGAAGAACAGTGAGACTCCCCATTACGTACTGGATGTATGATGTTTAAACCTTTTTTAACTGCTGTTCATGCAAAGTGCAAATACAACACTAGAGGGAGGAACAGAGAGACTCCACATTATGTACAGGCTGTATGTTTAGACGTGCTTTAACCACTGTCCAAATATATTGTAAAGTGTGAACCTAACACTAGTGGGAGGAAGAGAGACTCCACATTATGTACAGGCTGTATGAATGATGTTTATACGTGTTTTAACCACTGTCTATCTAAAGTGTGAACGCAACACTAGTGGGAGGAACAGAGAGACTCCACATGGTCTCAATGAAACTAATGCCAGAGGAAATGACCAATGACAAGTATCCATGATATTGCAACTTTCCATTCTCCATCACTTTCTCTTCTAAGACATCTCACCCACAAACATATTCTATCTTTCCTTCTTTGGTGACTTCCATTTCCACTACACATTTCTTCAACAATTAATGTACACAAACTGAATGGTCATCAAAGCATGTACCATGTACATTATCCATCAGTTAGTTTCATTTCAATCCAATTCTCTATACAAGATTCAAGGTATCTTAACCTCAAACATTCTACTTTCTTGATGACTTTATTTTCACAAACATTTCTTCAACAATTGGGTACTCCAGAATCCAGATTAATATCAACAAAGTAAATGATCAAAACCATGTATTCGTCGGTTTCATTTCAAATTAAATCAAATTCTATAGTACACAAAATTTCATAGCTGTTTTGTATGTTTGAACTTTGAAGATTTGTCCATAAAGAAGCTCTTTAATATTGGTTGCACCAATAGCAGAGGCCGGGGAACGGTTTTAAAAGTCACGTAGGGGGGGCCGGGGGCTGGCCATGCGAAAAATCACAATCCGATTGTCATTTTTACGTTTTTGTACACGGTTTTGGAAAAAAGTGGGGGCTGTAGCAATGGGGAAAAAACAAAGAAGCCGTAGTTGCGATATGGACTGAAGTTAATAGCGATCATGATGTGAACCTGCCGCGTTGACACACAGGCAGCGCGGCGCAAACTGCCCCTTCCTTCGCGAGGCAGGTTCACGTTATTATGATCGCTAACTTCAGTCCATATCGCAACTACGGCAAAGGCGAAGTCCAACTGAGAATTCAAACGAAGGCGTCGAGATCGAACCCGAAGCTCGATGTGGCTGAAATTCAGGTTATGGATTGATTAGACATTTGGGAATAAAATTATTATATTGTGCCAGAATTAATTGGCGAAAATCGCCCGGTGCGAAAATGCATTTCAGTTGTGACAGAAAGCCAAAATCTCATTTCACGTTCACTTTAAATTCTACACATGATTCAAATCAAAGATCTCGCCATGTTTTATATATTTGTCCTTTTCAGTTAAACGGTATTCGAATGTGGTTACGCCTTGTTTTTGTTTTCCACAGTAATTATTGCATGAACAGAAGTGAAATATTTGTTGTGAAGCACTGTGTGAATGTTGTGTGATCATGGAGCTATGGTGTGATGGCCGTATTCTAATTAATTCATCATTTTTGTTATAAGACTGTAAACCTGGTGGATGTGAGGGAGTGGCCTGGATCAAAGGAAAGTGAACATGTGTCCAATTACTGATTTGCATATTATGTGCATTCCCTACATTCCATGCAAAGAGTAAAAGGAGAAGTCCACCCCACCAAAAAATTAATTTGAATTTAAGGAAAAATAAATTATTGCAGAAAATTTCATAAAAACTATGATTCAAAATTTAAAAAATTACTATTTTGACATTGATAAATTTGCCTAATTTTACAAAACAATTATATGCTCATCTTGGTCAATGTGCAAATTACAGAACCGATTATGTCACACACACACTCTAATTTCTTGTGTATTTTTTTTGTTTGATACATGTACATGACATGTATATTTTATTTTAATTTTCTCATTTTCTTCAACAAATTTTGAGAGGGATTTTAATTCCTCCATTAACAATCGTAGTTTCCATGAATGTAACATATTGTGATTCGATGAAGAGTTTTTATATCAAATTTGCTAAAATTGATATAATAATATGCAACCAAAATTTAGAAAGTAATGTGATGTGAGTGACATAATCAACTCTATTTGCATACCATTTTTTTGTGTATATAACTGTTTTGTGTTAAAAAAGGGAAATTTCTCTATTAATTCAAAGATTTTTTGTTGATGTGCCTTGACCTTTAACTCACTTCCCTTCCCATCCCTGCTCAAATAAGTGTAATCACGAACTTGAACTTCAAAAGTGATTAAGAAGAAGTAAGATTTAGTTATTAATGTAGCTCCATGACTTAATAATACAGGCCTAAATAGACATTCACATGAAAGTAAAAAGAGAATAAAGCTGGGTAGGAACGGGGAAGGAATATGATTTAAAGAAAAATCAAAAATATATCCACACCACCCCCCGAAAAAAAAAAAAAAACATGTTTCGACGGGTTCGATCAAGGGTCCCTACACTCGTCAAAACAATGTGCTTACGTAAGTCGCCACAGATCTACCTCATACTGCTGAGGGGTTTTTAATGGTATATCATCTGTTGTAAGTTTGTGCGCCGCTGTTGACCAATCAGAACGCGGTTTTCGGAGCGAGACGACCCACGTGACGCGTCTGTCATCTGTAATGGTGAATGTCGGGCTACAACACGCGTGTCTACGGGGATTTTCGGTGGAAGAATCGGACGATGACTTCGTCGTGCGAGGTCGTGATGGGCTGGGAGTGCGGTGAGTCCGTGAAGAGTGGCAGGCCCGACACGCGGTGCGATTTTGGAGCCCCGGGCATGGCGGATCCTGGGAGGAGATGCGGTTCAAATGATCACCCCCCTCTGGGCTTAGAGTATTCATGTAATAGATTATCATTATTATAAATGTCTACCCTGATGTGAATACTCCCCCCCCCCCAATCATTTTGCTTCCCCTATCCCATCAAACCTTTCCTCCTTTATTTGCCTCAGTTTCCTTTGCCCATGGTTATCGCAGGGATTTTGTCTCTTCAGATCGGGGAAGGGAAAAGGGGCGAGGGCGAGGGGAGCGGGAGGATTGAGGGTAATCTGCATGAATGCATACGAATGTACCATTGTTAAGATCCACATTTTCAGCCCTAAATTTAAGTTTCAGAGCATAATGATTAAAGTTGCATAATTTTCCATTTTTGTATATCTTATAGACATGTGATGACAGAAAGCCACCACAATAGTGCACCCGGGGGGGGCCACTTCCATTCACGAGTGAATACCATGCGCGACCATGGGGTCTCGAAAAGCACCCTAAACACGTAATTTCCATATTCTGAAAATGCAGCCCTTAACAAGTATTGGCGTGTGAAACCATACCCTTAACAAGTATTGGAAACAAAACGATACTCTTGGCAAATGGTCCCTGAAATGAACCCCTAAACAAGTACAGGAATGTTTTATTGTTACGGGTCCTTCGGTCGTCGGCTTTACCTTATTTGGTTTAGTACGACCCAACCTTCTACACCTCGCGCAAATCGGACTCTAAACACGAAGTGTTGGGGCAAAAAGGACATCCTTTATAAAACATTTTAATTTTGTTTTATCATCCCCGCGAATTCGACCCTAAACACGTAATTTTCCTAGCGAAATAGATACCCTTTTTTCATTATTTTTGTGTTTTTGACACCCTTATCACGTTACGTACGTAACGTGCCCTGTCGTGAAAAAGACATCCTTTTTACGTGTTTTTTTGGTCGCGCATGGTATCAACTCGTCAATGTAAGTGGCCCCCCCGGGAAAGTGCAATATAATCTGAGTGTACAACAAATACATTCACCCTTTCCAATCGTAATACAAAAAGTGTGTTCAAGAGCAGACGATAATCTGATTAACAAAACTTTCCGAGGATTCTTTCCATTCCTGGAGAATTAGCCCTGAGCTCCCTCCTTACATTTTCCTCTTCGATAGCATATTACACTTTCAGCAATTGTTAATCCCAAAGCAATTCCAAAGACCCCCATTTTTCAGACAAATGATTCGTTCCTCAACACAGCTCTGTATCATATCAGTCAAGCCAGCATCTCCCCCCCCCCCCCCTCAATACTACAGGCACATGTATATGTACATGTACATCAAACCAAGGAGATATCAGGTGATATCTCCTTGACCAAACATATGACATTCACTCCACAACAATGTGAATACACCTCTATCATCTTGTCTCCCGTTCCTATCAAAGTTCAAATCTTTCCTCCTTTGTTTCCCTTGCTTTCCCAGGGCTTATACGGAATGGGCAGTAACAGAGGTTACAAGCGTTCATCTCTCTGACTGTACAGCGTCCTTGGTTTACACTCCCCATTTGATACAGGTAGCCATTAATGTGAACGCATCCTATTTATTATAAAGTGCATATATCTGTTTTGGCTTGTTTACCCCTGTGTGAATTAACTTCTCTGTCATCTTGTCTCCTTTTCCTATCAAACCTTTCCTCCTTTGTTTCCCTTGCTTTCCTATGGCTAATGCAATGGGCAGTAACAGGGGTTACACGCGTTCATCTCTGACTGTATAATGTCCTTGGAACACACTACCCACTTGGTACAGATAGCCACTAATGTGAACGCATCCTTCTTTGTTTCCGTTTCTGTATCCCAGTGTGAACACACTCCTCTGTCATATTGTCTCCGGCTCCCTTTCCCATCAAAGATTTCCTCCTTTGTTTCCCTTGCTTTCCTATGGCTAATGCAATAGGCATACTTAACAGAGGATACATGTACAAGGCTACAAGCGTTCACCTAAAAGGACAGCATAACATCCTTGGAATACCTGTACACTCCCCACTTGGTGCAGGTAGTCTCTCTCTAATGTGAACGACACTAAACGCATCCAATTTATAAGTACGTATCTGTTTCTGTTTCTTTACTCCAGTGTGAATGCACTTATCTGTCATCTTGTCTCCGGCTCCCATCAAACCTTTCCTCCTTTGTTTCCCTTGCTTTCCTATGGCTAATGCAATGGGCAGTAACAGGGGTTACAAGCGTTCATCTCTTACAGTTACTCCCCCCTTTGTACAGGTAGCCACTAATGTGAACGCATCCTTCTACATACTGTACATGGAGGCCTATACTGGTTCTATTTGTTGAATACCCTGGTGTGAATACACCTCTGTCATCTTGTCTCCCTTTCCTCCTTTGTGTTTCCCTTGCTTTCCTATGGTTAATGCAAATGGCAGTAACAGGGGTTACAAGCGTTCATCTCTGACAGTTTAAAGTCCTTGGGAAAGGGATATCCACTGCAATCACTGAATTGTTTTATACAAATAGCGAATAGGCAGGAGTGCAATGGTGCGAGATTTCGCATGAGGTGAATAGAGCGTCTCTTTCTTTCACCGAATGCGAAATCTCGCACCATTGCACGAATAAGAATATTCGCTATTTTGTGTTGTACAACGCCTCGGAATTTAAGCAAAAATATTAACAAGAGTTTATCCCTGTAGTAATCTATGAAAAGGAAGCAAAAATACTGAAAGCGGAAAGCAAAATCCTACAAGCGCAAATGACCTTGGGCAGCATTGCGCATTTATCCAGCAGGCTTATACGCGTATTGCACCTTCAATTTTACTGTGCGGAATGAATTAAATCGTATTGTGACATCAGCTCCTAAAGCCTTGCAACGGTACATTTTGAATGGTACGTCTTTGTGCAACGGTACGAAATGTATGACATTCAGCCTCCCATTTGCTCACGTACAACAAGCTATTAAGTAGGCATTGTACAATACAAACTGTTGTTGGAATTTCAGTACACAATATATGTACATGTGGGCTCATCATTTTTTTTTCTTTATTTTTGCCAATAAAAGATGTTCACACGTTGTTGTAATGATTTCATAGACTGTACATGTACATGTATGTACGCAGTACTGAGTTTTGTGTTGAATCATTAAAAGGTGAGGTGGGAAACTTGGGTAATTACAAATAAAAATGTACAAATAATAAATTGTAACCAACCACCAACCAAAGAGAAACGGGGAACCTTCTCAACCCAGTGAGCATTTGGGCGCAAGCGCAATGGCCCAACCCACTAATTAGACCACATTGTAAATGCTCAAAACTTCGAGAAATTTATTAATACCCTGAAAGGGTCTACTGTCTGCACAAAAGTGAATAGGAAACAGGGGTGTCAGAATAATGGGGTCTGGGGTGTCAGAAGAGACTGGGTTGTGTTTTAGAGAAACACTTTGATCAAAATCTCCATGCTACAAGAGTGGATATGCTTAAAGGAATGGTCCGGGCTGAAAATATCTACCGGTATCTAAATAAATAAAGTAAAATTCACAGAGCAAAATGCTGAAAATTTCATCAAAATCAGATAACAAAAAACGAAGTTATTGAATTTTAAAGGTTATCAATATCTTGTGAAAACAGTTATATGTACATCGTCTCGAATATTCATTAGGTGGGCTGATGATGTCACATCCCCACTTTTCTTTTCCTTATATTATTAAATGAAATCATAAATGTTTCATGTTTTCATACTTGTGTATTAATGATGTGTCTCCATTATGATGAAATAAGGTGCGGCAATGAATAACTAAATGCACTTTATCAGTTGTCAATCCAATTGTTTAAGTTCTTGGTAGAAAAATTTTGAATAAACCTAATTTCATATAATAAAATACAAAAGAACAAGTGGGGATATGACATCATCAGCCCACCTAATGAATATTCATAAAGACATGCCTAGAACTGTTTCACCGGAATAATGCAAATCTTTAAAATTAAATAACTTTGTTATTTGTTTTCCAATTTTGATCAAATTTTCAGCATTTTGCTCTGTGAATTTTACTCTGTTTATTGAGATATAAATATTTCCAGCCTGGACCATCCCTTTAATTAATTTTTGACTGAACAGGTACTTCTAGCAGAAAAAGACACCTGTTGTAGAATGTGTAGACTGCTGATAGGTAAAGGTCACTCACTACCCTCACAGGACTGTGACAGGTGCTTCTGACATTGAGACGACAGGTGAATCTTCCTAACAAGCAAGTGTTTTCATACCCGCCAGATAAGAAAAAAAAAACCTCAAAGCAAGTATCCCAAGACGTGAGTACCTGAAAAAATTACAAGGTACAAATTTAAAGAAGAAATTCACTCTGACAAAATGTTGATTGTATATTGGCGAAGGTTTGAGGAAAATCCATCAAAGATTAAAAAATCAATGAAATGTCAATTTCTCAGAAAATTGAAAATGGTTTTGATTTTCCTTCAGTGTATCACAGATATTAAGATACACTATTTCACATCCGATCCTAAAAGAAAAAAATTCTAGTCATCTTAAACAATTAAGAAATTGAATTATTTGCAGTATATCAGGCAGCTGCTCATATATGATATCACAAACCAAACACTTAAAATTCTAACAACTTTCTTCATCTTTGATGGATTTTCCTCAAACCTTCACCCAAAAAAAAATTTTGGTGTAAAAATTACAATTGAATTTGAAATTCAGCTATAAACAAAATATTGATAATTGTTTGTTTCTATTTCAATCTCATCAAAGCAGAATTTAAAAACATCAACTGATTACATTCACCACATACAGGCGTACATGTGTACATGTACATGAACAAGTATCAGTGATGATATACATACATGTAGGGTTGAACCAGGGAAGTGTTGGTTGAACCACTGACTCATCTTCTACGAAAAGGCATATGGAATGAGCCAACTCATTTTTCAACATACCCATACATATACTCTTCTCTGGATGACAGGTTGATTACCTCTAGTCTTTTGTCACAGACCCAAAATAACAGAAAAAGCAAATACCCTTCAGACAAACATGGAGGGCCAGATAATAAGTACTGTGACTGATCTTTCTTATTGTATAAAGCAGCGCACGACACGGTGCCAGACCAGTTAAAAATTGCTGACGGGCCAGTAACTTTTCAGAAATAGCCAGATTTACTGGTCTGTCTTTTTTAAATTACATGTATTATTAATGGCTCTGGAGTCTCAAAAATATGGCTCTCATGAATTATGTGGTGTGTGTGTGTGTACATGTAACTTGCCCTAGTTTTTTTTTGGGGGGGTAGTTTTTCTTTCAATGTTTTTCTTTATTTTTGGGACCAGTAAAAAATTGAAAAGCTGGGTATCTACTGGTCAGACATGAACAGGTTGGACCAGTAGAATAAAATGGTTAGTGTGGAGCCCTGTTGATAAATGGCAGGCCTTTTTTTCAGGGGCTGCTTTTTCACAACCCATGTCTACGGTAACTCTGCAACATTGGATAGGTTTTCATTAATAGTGAATGGGGATTTTCTGGGGATCCTTTTTTAAATCATTTTCGAGGGCTTTTTTTACATGTAGCATTATGGGGGGATCAACCAAGCTCTCATGTATTTTCCCCCTGATGAGTGGAACAGTGTGGGACACAGTGTAGCAATAATTTATTTAAGCAGATTCAGAATAATACATTGCAGTATAGGCCTACATGTACATGAACTGTATGTAATAAAAAAGTGTACTGTACTGCAGTAGTGTGTACAAATAACAAACAACTGAACACACAGATTGCATGCGGGTTTCTATTTTATGTGAAAGCCATGACACCAGCTGGCCAATTACCAATGCAAGCTCCAAACAACCCTAGTCTGTACATGTACATGTACATGTATCCATGTTACATTTAGATGTCTTTATTATGTCTTGAGAGTTGAGATGGTGTTTGTCTATCACATTCACATCATGTCTCATCACTTGGACGGTAATGTTAATAGTCTCGTTAAAACTCTGTCTCTATTAAGAATATGTCTTGTGTCTTGAAGTCCGAGACACCTTGCTGATTTACTTTCATCTGTTTATAGTCTTGGGTGTCTTGAGCAGGTGGTCTTGAGACATGGTCATGGATGATCTTGACTTTAGACAGTGATTTTGCATCAATGAGGTGTCTCTGTCTCAGTGCCAATTGGGCCAACTGTCTCTGTCTCGGTCTCTTTATCGTCTGAGACTGTCTCAGACCAAATATTGCATGCCATCTATGTAAAAATTATTGGGTTGTTTTCACATTAAACATTCACGCGTATACAGGTATATCTACTGTAAGTTCACAACATGGCTTCAACATACACATCACTTATGCTTTACATAGACCAGACTAGATTGAAGTGTACAGGTGTATGTCCTACTTTCGCATTCATATTTGAACGAATTATTAAAATTAGCGTTTGAGACAAGACCTGGTAGCCCCCCCCCCCCACACACACACACAAACACACACAGAGTTTTAACCCTGATCTGACTGGGCCATCTGAGCACTGATCGCTTGGTGTACTTGACCTTCAATACTCTACCACAACTATAAACCTAAAAAATAGTCTTGACACACAGACTCTCCATAGTTATTAGTTGTACATACATGTATACACACTTGTACATGTATAGTACATTTACAAAAAAGTATGTGCATCAATATCAAACTTTTAGTCTAGGGCTCTAGTCCCTGTAATTCGCTTTATGCATTAAATGTGTATTCAAGTTTCTATTAAATCATTTGTTTTTACAAGACTTGTGATTCATGTTTAATGATTCTAAAGTAGACTGATCACATTATGATGATAACTAATAACAAGTGGAATGTCTCTGGCGGTCTCACCTGCATCACGCGATTCAATATAGCAGCAGTGATGACTTTAAAAACTACTATAAAATAATTATTCACAAAAAACACCAATCATATAATGATACAATACTACGTTCATTGACATTTGACCTTGATCATGTGACCTAAAACTTGTCAGTGATACTTGATTACCCCTATATCCACATTTTATGCACTATATCTATAAACTTTGAAAAAAATGACAGCAATCTAATTATTACCTCTAAAATGGCCAAAGTTAAATGACCTTAAATGACTTTTGACTTTGGTCATGTGACCTGAAACTCGCATGCGATGTTCAGTGATACTTGACAACTCTTATGTCCAAGTTTTATTGAGACCAATATACTCACATGTACAGAGTTATGATGGTAATTCAACAAATACCCACAACATGGCCATTGTCCATTGACCTTTGACATTGGTCATGTGACCTGAAACTTGCACAAGATGTTCAGTGATACTTGGTTACTCTTACATGTATGTCAACGTTTTATGAACTAGACCAATACACTTATACCCCCAACATGGCCAAAGTTCATTGACCTTACATGACCTTTGACCTTGATCATGTGATCTGAAACTCGCACAGGATGTTCAGTGATACAGTCAGACTGCAGGTCCCAAGTAAGCAGTCAGTCCGCAAGCCCTGAAAAAGTAGCTTCTTTTATCCAAGTGATATTCATGGCAAGAGGGTTTTTGCATAGTTAATGAGCTTGGTGCGAACCAAAACACCTCTTTTTATTCGGCCATTGCTGCTCTAAATATTGACCAAATTTCATGTTTTTGGTATCTTTGTAAAGAAGAAGAATCATTCTTTTAGGTCATGTGTTTGGATTTTTAAAAGAATGTTGTAATATAGGAAAAACTTTTGATCTAAAACATGAAACAAAATATTTTTTTTCATGCAACAAAAGTTGTTGTTTTCACACTTAATTTCTGTTTAGGCACAAATGATTTTTGAATCATGATAAAGCTGAAGATCTAAGCTTTCATATGATATAATTTTTATAAGAAGATGTATTTTAGATGGGTCAGCAGCCAGCTTTTCATAGGCCAAGTACATTTTGCAGCTCAAAAACAAGAATACCGCGCTCTGATTGGTCATAGACCACACACCCACGCAAATTCCAATGTTCCCCACACTGGGCCTCTGCAAGGTCACACTCACCATGTGGTAATCTCTTCAAATTACCCGCGCCTGTTTGTTTTGAAAACAGTATTCAGCCAATCAGAACTCTGGATTTTATGTTACTCAGAAATTTCAGAAATCTCGTCTTGCATCTTGATGGAAATAACTGGCTGCTGACCCATCTAAAAGATGCCACATATCAAGAGTGACATTGTAAGAAAGTATAGAGTTTGAGCTTTCTGATGATATCAATAATGTTGGTGCCTAAAACACAAAATGTTGCACAATTTGCAAGTGAAAACAGAGGAAGAAAATTCTGTTTGATGTATCTTTTCAGGTAAAAAATTCACTTATTTATCAAAATATTTCATTCAAAAGAAATGACCAATATAAAAGGGTAACATTTACTCTTGCCCATGGTACAAAAATAATCAATATTACTCAAGGAGAAAGTGGTTAAATTCTTTGAGAAAGAAAGTCTCACAATTCACGAGATTTTGCAGGGACATGAATTCAGCCACGAGAGGACTTGGATAAATCTTGCTCATTTGCTCATTAACACAGGGGCTTGCGGACTGACTGTAAGTGGCTTCTTTCATCCAAGTGATATTCATGACTTGAGATGTTTTGCATATTTAATGAGCTTGATGCGTACCAAAACACCTCTTTTCATTCGGTCATGGCTGCTCTAATTGTGCATCGAATTTCATGAATTTGGTACCATTGTAAAGAAGAAGAATCATTCTTTCAGGTCATGTGTTTGGATTTATTCAAAGATTTTGTAATATAGGTTAACATTTTGATCTAAAATATGCTACAAAATAAATATTTTCACCTGACAAAAGCTGCTATTTTCACACTTTATTTTTGTTTGAGCCCAATGATTTTTATATCATGATAAAGCTGAATATGTATGCTTTGCAATGATATAGGTTTCAAAATAAGAATTGGTTTAATCGGGTCAAGATCACACTTTTCATTTGCCAAGTACATAAAGCAGCTTGAAAACAAGAATACTGCACTCTGATTGGTCAAAAAGACCACACAATGGCAAATTACAACGGTTCCAGTGCCTTGGTTCGTGGGAAGGTCACACTTCCCATGTGGTAATCTCCTCAAATACCCCGCGCCTGTTGTTCTGTGAACCTTATCCAGCCAATCAGAACTCTGGATTTCATGCAAGTACAAAATTTCAGAAATCTCGTCTTGTACCTTGGTGGGAAAAGTGTGATCTTGACCCGATTAAAAGGTGCCGCATATCAAGAGTGGCATTGTGAGAAAGTACAGAAGTTCAGCTTTATGGTGATATAGATATCATTGAGGCTCAAAATAAAAAGTTTTGCACAATTTGCAAAAGAAAACAGAAGAAGAAAATTCAGTTTTGAGGCACATTTTTAGGCCAGAAATGTACTTATTTAACAAAATATTGTATACAAAATAAATAACCAATATGAAAGAGTAACTTTTACTCTATCTGATGGTGCAATAATATTTCATTTAACTTGAGGTTAAAACAGGTAAATTCTTACAGAAAGAAAATCTCACGAATCACGAGATTTTGCAAGGAGGAGGATTCAGCCACGAGATGATTTGGATGAATCTGGCCTTTTTGCTCATTAGCATAGGGACCTGCGGTCTGACTGGATACTTGATTACTATTATGTCCAAGTTTCATGAATCAGATCCATAAACATTCAAAGTTATGATGGTAATTCAACAGATACCCCCAATTTGGCCAAAGTTCATTGACCCTAAATGACCTTTGACCTTGGTCATGTGACGTGAAACTCATGCAGTAATACTTGATTAACCATATGTCCAAGTTTCATGAAACTGGTCCATATATTTTCTAAGTTATGATGACATTTCAAAAACTTAACCTTAGGTTAAGATTTTGATGTTGATTCCCCCAACATGGTCTAAGTTCATTGACCCTAAAAATGACCTTTGACCTTGGTCATGTGACCTGAAACTCAGGCAAGATGTTCAGTAATACTTGATTAACCTTATGGCCAAGTTTTATGAACTAGGTCCATACACTTTCTAAGTTATGCTGTCATTTCAAAAACTTAACCTTCGGTTAAGATTTGGTGTTGACGCCGCCGCCGCCGTCGGAAAAGCGGCGCCTATAGTCTCACTCTGCTATGCAGGTGAGACAAAAACTATGGGGCCTAAGAAAGAAAATGCAAAATCATCTTCATATTTATACTGGGATCAAGCAGAACCACATTGTAAGAGGGTTACCATACTTAAGGTTAAAAAAAATTTTTGAACAGATTAAAATAAAAAAATTAAACAATGAACACTTTATCTAAATCAGATTAGAAAGAACATGACATTTGCAGTTTTGCATTATTTCAATGAAATTTCTATGCATACATGTATCTTGATGAAAATGCAATGAAAAAGCAGGTCATTGTCATCCCCACTTGGTCTTTTGTAGTTTACCACATGATATTATATTTATTTTTCCCCTCAAAGAACATACAAACAAGATTGACTAATGATTCAATTTGTACATGTATATTGCTGAAACTTATTTTGTTACAAGGGAAATATACAAACATGGGTATGACAATATGAAATAATTATGATAACCGGAAGGCGTAATATTATCAATAAAGGGAAAGTGGAGTCTTGACACCCTTAGCCACCTATAGCATATTCATGATGGCATATAAAACTGTTGCTGAACTTTAAAACTCAAATAAAATGAGTTTGTTTGTTTTTATACATGAAGAGTTTAGTTGCAAAAGGGGTTAGGTCCACTTTGGACCATTCCGAGAGAAACCATGTTTTTTTATTCTCACTTATTGCAATATTCTTATGAGAAACTAAATTGTCATGATGTACTACCCTATCATGTTAAAATAAAATTGGGTATAAAAGAAATCTACCTGTCTTCAATTTTTTTCTATATATATTTTTTTTAATAATCATTGCGGACCTAACCCCTTTTGCAAGTAAACTGAA
Source organism: Lytechinus pictus (assembly GCF_037042905.1). Taxonomy (NCBI): domain Eukaryota; kingdom Metazoa; phylum Echinodermata; class Echinoidea; order Temnopleuroida; family Toxopneustidae; genus Lytechinus; species Lytechinus pictus. Next base: position 9,237,471 of record NW_026974140.1, on the reverse strand, counting down.
ATGAATCCAATCTCTTTTGATTAAAAAAGTGATTTTTCTTTGCCACTTTTATTCACGTTTTCATTTGAATTTCAAATTATCTTCGGTATCATCAGAGTGACTGAAAATTTAGAGGTTTAAAGACATAAAACAATAAAATTTATGAAACATGGACCTAACCCCTTTTGACAAATGAGTTCTTCAGAAGAGTTTAGTTGCAAAAGGGCCAAGGGGTTAGGTCCACTCCAAGAAAATCATTTTTTTAATTCTCCCATATTGCAATATTCTTATGCGAAACTGAATTTTCATGATAGCCTACCATGAGAAAATAAAATTGAGTATAAGAGAAATCTACCTGTCTTCATACTTTTTAAGATATTCTTTCCCAAAAAAATTCTGTGTGGACCTAACCCCTTTGGCAACTAAACTGAAATGGACCTAACCCCTTTTGAAAAAAAAGTGATTTTTCTTTGCCATTTTAGTTAACTTTTTAATAGGAATTTCAACTTTTCTTTGGTATCATCTTATAGAACTACTAAAAATCTATACATTAAGACATAAAAATCAAATTTGATGAAAATGGACCTAACCCCTTTTGCAAGTGAGTTCTTCACATGTACATGTATATTCTCACTTTTCAGCATATTCGTTTGTTGGATTTAATTTTTAAATATTATGAACTTCAATCTGGAGTACCCCCTTCAAGATCAACAAGGTCAGAGAATAGTCTGCAGGCACCGACCCTGATTGAAAACTTGATCAACAAGTGAGTCTACATGCAAAGACTAGCACATATACTGTAAAACTGGCCGTTAAAGGTCAATTCCACCTCAGAAAATGTTGATTTGAATAAATAGAGAAAAACTAGCATAATGCTGAAAATTTCATCAAATTCGTATGTAAAATAAGAAAGTTAGGACATTTTAAAGTTTCGATTATTTTTCACAAAACAGTTACATATGTACACACAACTTGATGATATCTCTCACTATTTCCTTTGTCTTTTATTGTTTGAATTATACAATATTTCATTTTTTACAGATTTGACAATAAGGGCCGACTTGATTGAACCATATCTAATTCCACGTGTTCCAGGAGGAATTGATCTTTGCTTCATTTGACAATGAGGAGAAAATTAGAATATTTCACACTCATTTGCATACCGACCAGGATGTGCATACCGGTAGAACTGTTTTGTGAAATTAAGCGAAACTTTGAAATATCATAACTTTCATATTTTACATCCCATTTGATTTGATCCCAACTTTTCATTGGGTACACAATGCAAATATATGCTGCACATTCAGACCCACAACTCAAGCATAAAACGATTTCTGGGTTTGCACAGCAAATTAGTCAGAGACTCCAGTGTCCAATCCACAAAATACTACCAACACATGTTTCCCAGTTCCCACAAAGTCTTACGACTTTCTTGCACTGCCAAGCGTAGAAATGCACAAATCAAGTTCAGACTGTACACACTTCCTCTACTAATAAATCCCTTGTTGCTATCACAGACACACATGTAATCCTCAAAGATTTCACATCACATATTTCCCACCATGTTTTGATGAGTTAACCCAGATTGCATGACATGTGCGGCATGGTGGTCTAGCATTAGTCTGCTGTGCAAACCCTTCACTCGAGTAAAGGGTCTGAATTGCAACCTACTCATGACTTGTGTACTGAAGGCCCTCTCGCTCAGCAAGTTTGCTTGTCTTTGCGTGGAGACACACTTGTTTATCAAAGTTTCAATCAGGGTCTGTGCCTGCAAACTATTGAAACAGCAAGTTTTGTATGGGCTAGTCTTTGCGTGGAGACACACTTGTTGATCAAAGTTTCAATCAGGGTCTGTGCCTGCAGACTAGGTCTAGCATGCGGCGGCGGTTTTCACCCGTCCCCTATAAAGGACACAAACCCTGGCATTTCCTCATTTCACTATTAAAGGAGAATGAAACCTTTAGAACAAGATAGCTAGTGTGAAAACAGAAAAATCAAAGAAACAGATCAACGAAAGTTTGAGGAAAAATCGGACAAATAATGAGAAGGTTATGAGCATTTGAATATTGCAATCACTTACACATGTATGCTAGATCCTCACATTGGCAATGGGATAAAGATGTGTGATGTCACTTGTGAACAACTCTCCCCATTACTTTAGTATATATTTCACTTAAATTGCCTCTTTTATCACATCTATCAGTAGTTTTTTCTATAGGAGGGCATGTAATACAGATTTTTTAAAGAATACATCATGGATGAAGAGTTTGTATCACAATAAGAAAAAGCAAAAAGAGACATTTTGGGGATATTTTATAGTCCATAAAAGGGAAAGTTGTTCACATGTGACATCACACATCCTTGTCGCATTGCCAATGGAAGGATCTACATGATAGACTTACATTTTTGTAATGCTTTTAGTCCTTTGTATTTCAAATGATGAATGAAATTACATGATTGATCTCAATGATGGAAGCTCTCTTAATAGAAGCTATTCATTTTTTTGTTACTCTAGTAGAAATAGGTACATGCAACAAATGAATGTAGTTTTAATTAGAAAGATCAATGCATTGTAATGCCAGTGATGTTCAATAATACAAGTGGCTTGTGGTATACAAAACAGTTGCTGGTCTTTAATAAGTACTGCATCATTCTGCATGCACTTTTTTTCAATTCATTAACTACAATGCACATCAAATATACATATTACAAAATCCAAACCTGTAATAATTTCAGTATGGATTAATCGAGTTTCCTCCAGCTTTGAACTGATGAATAGAATAATTACGGTACCCAACATTGTTTCCTGGGGATCTTCCCAGGTGTACAGAACTAGACCCCGTTCTCACCTACGTTCTTCTGAGTGGAAACCAGTTAGGTCGAAACCAGTTCAACGTGTAATGGTACATTGTAGAAGCGGCCTTGGAAGTAATCTTAAGTGGTCTTCCAAAGTCGTTTGGAAAAGCACCCTGCGATGTGGTTTTCAAGACTGGTTTGCCTCCCTAAACCGGTTTATTTAAGCAATAGTGAGGACACAACCATTCTTTGGGAAGCGATCTTCGCATGGAGGTATGGGAGCGCATTTTTGGCATGCTGATAGTAAAATGCATACACTGAGGTTTCGAATTTTGGGCAAACATGCGACTCCACTGAGAGTTTTCCCATAGCAACAAGACCACTTTACGTGAAGTGGTTCTGGAAACCAATTCAGGAGATGGTGATGTGAACACTAGCGAAGTGATCTTCTAAACTGGTTTAAGGGAAACCAGATCAAGTAGATGAGAACTGGGTCCGGTGCCCAGTATATCACTATCACCTGCTGTCCAAAATACTTCAGAATTATGGTGACTTACCTTTTGATCTGATCCTTTCTTTTCATTCTTTTTCTTTTTCTTGTCATTAGTTGGGGATTTCCTCCTATAAAAAGAGAGTAAAAAAAAAATACAATTCATGTTCAGAACAAACATACAAAAAATATGCTTCATAATCATATATTGGAGATTTCCTCAAATTTTACAAAATTAAGACAAACATTAATAATACAGTTAATGTTGGGGATTCATATTAAAGAAAAATAAATAGGGAAAATAACAGAAATATACATACACATGTAACTTCATTAACCTGTTGGGGTGGGGGCATTCCTCAAGGATATTTCTTCCTTCCTTTTTTTAATGATACATGGCAAAGAGATCAAAATTTGATTCAAATTTGTTACATAGCGAGGGACGACTGAAAAGTTTAAAGCCTACATGTACATGTAAAGAGGATTGAGAAATGAAGGCCGAATTCGGTTCATAAATCATTTCACATTTCTATATCATATTCACCAAATTTCTTGGTCAAAGCTATTTTGAATCTTATTTTACAGGTTCCTGTATTATAGTCTAATGAACAATTGACACACTTGAGTTTGCTTTCTTTGGGGTTGATGACATGGGATGTTTCCAGTGTTTTAACTGCTCTTTGGTCTCAGGCTGGTAGTGATAAACCCAAGTCTAATCCATTGTCACACACAACTCACTCCAAGAAATAGAATGGGTTACCCTCAAAGGGTTCCAAGTCTCAGGTGGGGTCATGCCTTTCAGGTGCAGAAACTTCATGATTTGATTTTTTTCCTAGAAATTTAAGAACCTATATTAATAAGACTCTAAAACTAAATGAAGAGGGATTTTTTTTTCAAAAAAGAGGATTTTTGTTTCAGTGGGGTTTGATTCAGTTTTCTTCTTGGGTAATGTTAATACTGTATTTACCATAAATCACAGTTAAAGATAATCTGTCCGAATATTTAATCTTTGATCATTTCAAAACAAAGAGTGTAGCATCTGGTCATTCTGTTGACTGGTCCTCCCATTATAATGTGGCAGAAACTGCTTTCAAATGATGAGGCATAGCATTCATCAGGCGTTATCAACTTACAATTCCTATTAGTATTACCGGAAGTAGGCCTACTGGAAAAATGCAGAGGTCTGCAGTTGAGTTTCCAGGTCATGTAGTATAAATTCTACAAAATGACATTTTTTTTTAAATTTTAACTAGGCCTAACTTAAAAGTGAATTTATTTGTGAGGTGAATCATTGATATATATATCATCAGACACATCATTTCATCTTGTTCATATTATTAATCATACCCCATTTAAATATGAATTTAAAATTTTAAATTTAAATATTTTTATTCATCGGGTTCTGTTAAACAAATGGATTGATAATGATATGGGAAGCTGTTCACTTAAATGTGACATCACAAAATTCTTTAGTTCCATATGCATATTATTTTCATCAAACTATTAATATAGAACCTGCCCTTCATCATGTTCATCACAAGATGTAATGAAGACCAAAAAGGCAAAATAAAAGCCAGCCCAAGGCAAAATACAATTTTGCTGCTTTTTAATTTTAATTGAAGTAGGCTAGGGCCTAGGCCCTACTATTTTTTTATTATCATTTTACGTCAAAAGTTTTAATGCTGCCAAACTTAATCTTTTACTATTAATACAAAGAATGTTACCCTGTATTTTCGTCTGCAACAGCATACAACTCGTGGAATATTGCTTTCGCCGATTCCCGACCGGTCAAAAATCCCTGTGATCGAAATCCCTTATCCTTTCCTTGCACTCCGACTGTGTGTGGATGTGGATGCGACAATTTTCCCACGCCTAAAGTTGCCATGTCCAGCCGATATTTCGCGTTATCTTGCAAATCCAACTAATCTTTAGTACCACTAAGCACCCAAAATGGATGCTAAAATTCTCAGACGTCTATATATGGAAAAATATAACACGGAAACAACTTGGAAGAAGATTTCCTCAAGATGTTTTGTTCCTCTATTCATTCAACCTGCTGCCATGTAAGTCGCCATCTTGAATTGTTACATGCATTGTGGGTAGAGGGTGCGACGTCCGCAATGTGACGTTTTGTATAGAAATAGATTTCAGGGACTGCCCCAGGTTTTGTTTACAAACCGTGAAAGTCAACTGATCCTGGCCGCAGTTGATAAGTTTGATGATTGTTGAAATCATATTCGACAATATCACTCTTAACAATGAGACATTCGATAATCCACCTAACCGATTTATTGATTTTTTTTTATCACTACTGGAACTCCCCTCGGCCCTGGCCCCCGGCAAATATTAAGGGGTTTTAATCAATTATCATGGATTTTGCACAGAATCAAGTTTGCATCTATTTTATCTCATCATATTATAATTTCACATTCACCATAACTCGATCTGCTCACAAATCTCGTCGTCGTTGTCGTCGTCGTCATCGTCATCATCTGGTGATCGTGAGTTTGTTTGTTTTTTCATGGAGCCTCGGTCTCAACATGCTCACAGCAGGATCATAGAATTTCATGGAGGAGCAAATGTAAAAAAGACTTATAAGCTCGAAGCAAATTGTACACTCTAAATTACAGGGATTTAAAATTATATGATCAACAAAATCATTTTCCTACAATGTACCTCTGTCTTTTCCCTTCTTTCTATCTTATTTTAGGGGGTCATGCCAACAGCAATGGGGGCATGCCTTTTTTACCCCCCTTCCCCCCTCTCCCCGTAGTTCATTTCATTTCATTTCGTTTATTTACATTTTCAACAATTACAGTTTATTTTGTACATTTTAACATATAAATAACAAAACATATTTCAAGTATTCCTTTACAAAAAATATATTCCAGATTATTACATATCAGGTTGGAAATGGAGGGGAATGGAGGAGGCTGCTAAAAAGCGGAGCTTGTAGAGTGCAGCCTCCTAATAAATATACTTGTAGTTGCATAGCATATAAAAATCAAAATAACAACTTGAGCATGAACCAGTTAAATTAAAAGGAAATAGGGGGAATTAAAATAGAAAAGGAAATAAGAAAAAGAGAGATTAAAGGTCTCCAGAATCCAGCCCCAGCACTCACAGACGGACCTCGTTGATCAACAGGTTAGTTACGCCACTAGCTCACTTTGTAAAAAGACACATAATCAAACATAACCATTGGTAAAAAAAAAAAAAAAAAAAAACTTAATTCTTTTGGACACCTCCCACCACCCCAAAATAACATCTACCTTTTTAGCTCTAAAGGCAGCCGATGGACCCCTCTCCCCCGATTTAATTAGACATGCTAGACGTTGCCCCTGTTGGATAGACGGCAGTGTCGGAAAGTTTTAATATACATTCTAGCCTGATCGAAAAGGGACCAGGGGGCGTTTCATGAAAGGACTTGTCGGACGTTTTATCCGACAAGTCCCATTTTATCCGACAGTTACCATAGTAACAGTACCTCTCAGCCAATCAACATCAGAGAAAGATGTCAAGTCTGACAACTTGTCGGATGAAATGTTGATGAAACACTCCCCTGGACTGTTTGCAGTTAGCCATGAAGCCATGAATAATTAAACGATCAATAAAATTAATGCGAGCGCGCAGCGCGAGCTGAAAATGTGAATATTCAGACCATAAAAATCGGACATTTTACAAAGCACCTTTTTTTTTCAAATTAGTTTGTTAATCAAACAAAATAATGAAAGCTCGATGTCCGAGTTGAAATGTGTTTTGTCTATTGACTTCAAACTTGATGTTTATCAGCCTATATTGAGCAAGATATGTATCATCGATCAGGCAATGCGAGCGACGAGAAGCAAAAGTTTTAAATTTCTGACCCAAAACTTTCATTCTAAGCACATTTTGTAACCATGAACACAGGATGAGTATCTATATCTAAACAACAGATGCGAGCGCGAAGAGCGAGATGAAAAGTTTTGATATTCTGACCTAAAATTTCACTCTTAGCATTTTGGGTCATCATGAACAGGATGAGTATCTAACAAAACATTTTATGCGAGCGCGAAGCGCGTGATAATTCGACCAAACGCTGGGCATTCTAAGCACTTTTCTAACCATGACAAGGATTATCACATACAGTAACTAAACAATTAATGCGAGCGCATTAGAAAGTTTTTTTATACCAGTATATTCTGACCTAAAATTTGAACTTTCTAAGCACTTTTGGTAATCATGAACAGAATGGGCATCTATAACTAAGCATTTGATGCGAGCGCAAGCGTCAGACTCGTGTGGAACATATAATTTTGGCACCCCGTCCCCATGTTAAACATGAATTTGGTGCCCCATGTCAAACATTAAATTGGCGCCCCAAATGTAGAATATGAATTTGGCGCCTCCCCCTCCCCTCCCTATATAAGTTGAACATGAATTTGGCGTCCCTAGGTCGCACATCAATTCGGCACCCCTCGATTGAACATAATTCGGCGCAACTATGTCGAACATCAATTCGGCGCCCCTAGGTCGAACATTAATTCGGCGCCCCTTATACTAGGATGAACATATAATTTTGGCACCCCGTCCCCATGATAAACATGAATTTGGTGCCCCATGTCAAACATTAAATTGGCGCCCCAAATGTAGAATGTGAATTTGGCGCCTCCCCCTCCCCTCCCTATATAAGTTGAACATGAATTTGGCGTCCCTAGGTCGCACATCAATTCGGCACCCCTCGATTGAACATAATTCGGCGCAACTTTGTCGAACACCAATTCGGCGCCCCTAGCGAAAACATCAATTCGGCTCCCCTATGTCAAACATCAATTCGGCACCCCTCGATTGAACATAATTCGGCGCAACTTTGTCGAACACCAATTCGGCGCCCCTAGCGAAAACATCAATTCGGCTCCCCTATGTCAAACATCAATTCGGCGCCCCTAGGTCGATCATCAATTCGGCGCCCCCTTAGGTTGAACATCAGTGGCGTCCCTATGTCGAACATCAATTCGGTGCCTCTAGGTCGAACATCAATTCTGCGCCCTCTATAGGTTGAACATCAATATGCCCCCCCCCCCGCCCCTAGGTCGAACATCAATTCGGCGCCCCTAGGTTGAACATAAATTCGGCGCCCTTTAGGTTGAACATCAACTTGGCGCGCACCCTCTTCCCTCTTCTTTTTTCCCTTCCCTCCTTTTTCTTCATCTTGTTAGCCCCCCCCCCCTTCCGCCTACCCGGGGGCCCCCACCAGAATACGCGCATGTTTAGTATTCATGTTTGGTGAAGTAGAGAGGTCATTTTGGGGAAACAAAATTCTTGGCATTCCATTTTTAGTTTACTGCAGGGAATCATTGACTTGCAATAGTCCATTAATGTATTCTGCATTTAAATGTTGTTTTGCGGGGGAGCATGTAGCGACCGAGCTCGAAATTTTTCGAATTTTGATTTGTAAGACCTTTGATATTAGAGCACTTGATGACATGAACGGAGTGCTATACGCATATCTAGATTTCAGTTCGAAATATCAAAATAAAAAAATCAGCTCACGCTTCGCGCTCGGATTATTTTGATTTGATTAAAGAAAGAAAGAAAGAAAGACAGACAGTAAGAAAGAAAGAAAGAAAGAAGAAAAAAAAGAAAAGCGGAAAGGAAAAGGATAAACGATAACAAGTGTAGGCCTACTAAACATTTGGTTGTTGCCTAGTCTTATATCTTTAAACAACAAAAAAATAATGAGATTAACCTGACAATTTTAGAATGTTGATTTCATAAAAATAATTTTTTCTTACAAAATACCCTCTGAAAATATCATAATTCTTTGCCCCCGGACCCCACCCGACGCAGGCTTCGCGGTACGCGAAAGTTGAAAAAAGGGAAGAAGAGAAAAATTAGAGCAAGATACAAAAAAAGAGAAGAAATGTGAATAAAATAAGGGGAGGAGAATGATAGGAAAATAAAAATGAAAATTTTGCTCGTGCTTCGCGCTCGCATTCCCTGTACAAGAAGATAATCTGCTCACGAGGATAACATGGAGCTTTGAATATCCCATTTAAAAGTCAATATGCACAAATCATTTGGCTCGCGAATCGAGTTTTCTTTGCATTCTGTTCTTTCTTTAAAAAAATTACTGAATGTTGAAAAATACGCATTCTTTTCAATTCATTTATTGGTTTTGCAAAATTTTTCATTACAAAATTCTGGACAAGAAAATACATATCTGAAATTTGACATCAAGATAATGAACAATAGTTTGGTATATAAATCATCAAATATATCATACATAAATGAAAAATATTGAGTGGTATTTTCTGTTGCACAATAAATAAAATGGTTGCAAGGGTCGTCACAAAAGCAAAGCTTGAAAACGTAACAGCCCTGGAAAATATCCAAAATAATTAATATATATTGTCATAAAACGTGCAAGTGCATGAGGGACTGGGAGGGGGGAGGGCAAGGGAGATGCTTGGTCCTTAGCATGAAATGTTAGAAAATAACACGTATTGTTGTTTGATTTTTAATTATACATGTTCTAGATAAAAGTCAATGTCTAATTAAAATAATTATAACAATGATAATGATTTTCTTTTTTTAATTTGTTAGGTATTGGTTTAATCGCAATTCTTTTATAGTTCGTTTAAAGGAATAAAATGATCTTGTCTGCTGAAGTGAATCTGGCAATGCATTCCAAATATCAGGTCCATGATCATGATGATGTCTTAGTGTTTTATGTGCAAATAGTGTCCTGGGATATTATTGCATGTTCTTGTTGGATATGAGTGTAAATTGTTATTATATGAAAATAAATCCGTGCATACTGGAGGAAGCATGTCATAATTATATGTATGCATAAACAGTGCTATTTGTAAAGTATTAATATCATTTATCTTAAATATTTTTAGACGATAAAAAAAGAGGGTCTTTATGTGAAAGATATGCAGATTTTGAACAAATTCTAACCGCTTTCTTTTGCAATAAAAGTATATGATCAAGCCTAGTCTTGCAGCTACTCCCCCAAATGAGGTTACAGTAGTGAATATATGGTAAAATCAATGTATTATATATCATAACAAGAGATTTCTCTGGTAAGATATTTTTTAATTTACAAAGTATTCCAATTCCTTTAGCTACAGAGGAAGACACGTTGCTTATGTGCGGAGTCCATGATAAACAGGCGCGGATCCAGGAGGGGGCCGAGCCGGCCCCGGCCCCCCCCCCTATTTTTTGACAACCTGCAGAAAAAATGTACTCTTTAACTTGATAGAAACTATGAAAAACAGAAAGAAAAGTAAGAAAGAGGTATATCATGCCCATGATGTGTAATTTACAGTAACGGCCGGCCCGACCCCGAAAAGAAACAAGAAAAAAGTGAGAGGAAGAATTGGAAAATAGACTTTATATAGTCTATTTTTCGCTCGCGCTTGCATTGCCTGTGTAGTGAATCCCATTTAAGAGGATTAAATGGCACTTATATATCCAGTTCTGAAATCAATTTGCACACAATATTTTAGCTCGCACATCAAGCTTTCATCATTTTGTTTGATTTACAGAAATTGTTTATATATATCAAAATTTTCACCTCGCGCTGCGCGCTCGCATTGTTTGATTTGTGAGTTGCCTATCCTCTTTGGAAATTCTTACCAAAATTTGTCAAAATGCTCCTTTATCATGTCAGTATATCAAAAAATTAAGCTCGTGCTTCGCGCTCGCATTTAATTGTTTGAGACACACAGCTTGTTCTTTATCTAAATAAAAACGCGCTTAGACTTTTCCAGTTTTCAGGTCGGAATATCAAAAAATTTGAACTCGCGCTTCGCACTCTCATTTAATTGGTGATACTTGTATCCTCTCCATTAATCACTAAGAAAACAGTTCTAATTGAGTCCCTTTTCATGTTACTATCATAAAATTTCGGCTCGCGCTTCGCGCTCGCATTGTTTAGTTTGATACTTATCTTTTTTTCATGATTATAAAATCTCCTCAGAATCTTCAGGTCTAAGGACATATAAATATCAAAGAATTTTAGCTCGCGCTTCGCGCTCGCATTATATATTAAGACCATATGAGCTACCATATCTTGTTTATAACAATAAAAACTAACATATACTTAAATCTTCAGTCTTTAGTTAGGACTACCCCTTGAAAAAAAATCAGATTATAGCGGCCAATCGAGAAAAATGTTAATGAAAATATTTTTCGGCCCCCCCCCCCCCTATTGGCGAAAGCTGGATCCGCCCCTGATAAATGCTTGTCTATTGTGATACCAAGGAATTTTACGTATTTTTTTTTTATCTAAAGGCACATTATCAATTGTTATATCTTGCGTAAAATTTTCATTTCTATATGAGATGATTGAAAATGCATAACATGAGTTTTACTTATGTTAAGAGGTAACTTATTACATTTAAACCATGATGAAACTTTATTTAATTCTAAATTCATTATATTTATCAATTCTGGTAAGTTCTTGTGAGATAACAAAATATTAGTATCATCGGCGAATATGATGAAAGAAAGAATGGAAGATTAATTTACTATATCATTAATGTATACTAAAAATAACAAAGTTCCCAGAATAGAACCATGCGGGACGCCGCAATTGATAAACGATACAGGAGATTTAACATCATCGATAGAAACGTATTGTTGCCTATTGGAAAGATAACTCTTAATCCATGACCAAGCAATGCCCCTTATCCCGTAGTTATACAACTTATGAAGTAAAATACCATGGTATCAAAAGCTTTACTTAGGTCCATAAATAAAGCAATGGTGTGATTTTTTTTTTGAAAGTGAGTTTACAACTTTGTCCAGCAATTGCGAAATCGGTAGAGAAATTTTTTTCTGGATCCAAACTGGGCTGGTGTAATAATCTTATTAAATGACAAAAAGGAATCCAATCTTTTGTAAACAATTTTTCTAATGTTTTTGATATGCAGGGCAAGAGGAAAAAAGGCCGATAATTTGTAACTTGAGTAGGATCATCTTTTTTATAAATCGGGATTACTTTGGCTATTTTTAATAGATCAGGAATCAACCAGTGGAGAGTGATAGGTTAAAAATATGTTCCAATGGAGAAACAATACATGTTACAATTTGCTTTTAACAGTTTTGTACTAATACCATCATAGCCTGTTGACTTTTTTATGTTAAAGTTTGTACTATTTTAATTATTTCATGACGGTCTGCAGGAGTAAATAAACATTGTATTTTGATTTGGCTGAGAGAGATATTCTTTAAAATACGTATTGTCACTAACTATCTTGGAAGCTAAATTGGGACCGATGTTTGTAAAGAAACGGTTGAATGATTGTGCGATTTCAGCCGGTTGAGATATTTCTTCATTGTCTATCTTAAGACTGTCGCTGTTGCTTTGTGGTTTGTTTTTGTTAATCAATTTGTTTATAACTTTCCACGTGGCATTTAAATTCCCTTCTGCATCTTTTAATTCCTTAGAATAATAATCTTTTTTGGATGAGCGGATTACACTGTTAAGAGTATTGCGATATTTTTTATACTTCTTGAAACTTTGTTCAGACGGTTTAGAAATATACGATTTATAAAGTTTATTGCGTTTTTTAATTGAACGTATAATTCCTCAAGTGATCCATGGGTTTCTTTCATCATTTTTGCGTTATATTCTTTGAACAAGTGGTATATTTTTATTATAATAATAAGTTAGTTTGTCAATAAAATATTTGTAAGCTCTATTAACATCATGTTGAACCATAATTTCATGTCATTCTTCTCTTTCTAAGTCTTCAATTAAAGCCGAAATAGTATTCAAAATTTATTTTCTATATTTTCTTTTATTCTGCTTTTTATCATCATTAAACTTCAGAAGTGGAGAAATGAAAAATATTGGTAAGTGATCCGTAATATCATAAGTAAAAACACCACTATTATTATTATCATTAAAAGAATTGGAAAATATGTTATCAATGATTGTCGCTGACATTGGAGTTATCCTAGTAAGTACATTTATACATGGATAAAAATCATATGAAAATAGTGTATTAAAAAATGTATTCATGTTTATTATCACTGGCATCATGATTTCCTATTAAATGTGACGTGCTTTGTATATGATGTAAATATGTTTATTTTCGCGTAAAATTTTATCCAATTCACTATCTAAATTTTCAAGAAAGTTGTTAATATTGCTACCTGGGGGTCTGTATAATGTTCCTATGATTACATTTTTTCCAAATTTAATTTCTATTTCAATGAATAAACTTTCTATATCTTCAAAATGAATATCTGTTCTATAAGTTTATATTTGATATTTGAATTAATATACATTGCCACACCCCTCCTCTTCCTTTCCTCTATCCTATCAATGTGTATCATGTGATAATTTGGTATATTATATATATTTGGAGAATTCGACTTCAGCCAGGTTTCCGAAATACCAATGACTGAAAACGAAAAATTGTTTTTAGAGAGATTAAGAAATTTTCGACAGAGTCAAATTTTTTGCAGATACTTCTTGAATTGAAATGTAGTAAACTGAAGTTATTATAAACATCAACATTGCCATCGTTATTGTCGTTTAATTCAAAGGCTGATGTGAATTCCTGTGAAGTATAATATTTGCAATTTTTTACATCATTTCGACTATTAATAGTGTCGATTTCATCCAAATGTGAGGTCATTTAAATACCACATTATAAGAGAAAGGACCAAGCGGGAAAGTGACAAGGGAAAAGGGGAATGGGGAGTGCAGAGGGGTGCAGGATGAGGGAAAACATGTTTCGAAAAAAAAATGCTAAAAAATGATTTCATGAATTACAACAAACGAAAAATTGAATTGAGAGTTCCATTTTCAATTCAGTATATTACCTATTTTCATCTCGCTCCTCACACTCGCATAAAATGTTTAGTTGGATATCCATCCTTTTCATTATCACTAAAAGTGCTTAGAATGTCTAAATTTTAGGTCAGAATATAAAAAAAATTAGCTCGTGCTTCGCGCTCGAATAAAATGTTTAGTTAGATATCCATCATTTTCATGATTACCAAAAGAACTTAGAATGTCTAAATTTTAGTATAGAATATAAACAAATTAGCATTAGGTAGGCTGATGATGTCACATCCCCACTTGTTCTTTTGTATTTTATTATATGAAATTAGGTTTATTCAAATTTTTTCCTCCAAGAACTAGAAAAATTGGATTGACAACTGATTTAGTGCATTCGATATTTATTGCTGCAACTTATTTCATTATAAGGGAGACCTATTATTCACACAAGTATGAAATAATGAAAAAAATATGATTTTATGTAATAACATAAGAAAACGGAAAGTGGGGATGTGACATCATCAGCCCACCGAATGAATATTCATGATGACTGTTTTCACAAAATATTGCTAAACTTGAAACTTCAATAACTTTATTATTTGTGATCTGATTTTGATGAAATTTTCGGCATTTTGCTCAGTGAATTCTACTCTATGTATCAAGATATAAATATTTTCAGCCCGGACCATCCCTTTAAGATATTCAAGTTTTAGGTCAAAGTTTTTTCAGCTCGTGCTTCGCGCTCGCATGAATTGTTTAGATAAATACCCATCCTAGCTGTTCAGGGTCACAAAAAGTGCTTAGAATCAAAAGTTTTTGGGTTGGAATATCAAAAATTTTCAGCTCGCGCTTCCCGCTCGCCTAAAATGTTTTATAGTTAGATACCATAGACATATATATCTCTATGTTAGACACCCATCTTGGATGGCCTGTATTATCACCCCCCCCCCCCCAATAATTTAGGGTAGAAAAATTATAATAATGATGATGAAAAAATGAAAAGTTTGATCATGATGATTATAGTGATGATTATAGTATGCCATCAATCAGTTTGTTTCCCTCGCAATTTGTGTATATTGTTATTAAATAAAAACGTTATTTTCCAAGACTTTTAAACAGATGGGTGGAGGTTCAAGATAAAAAAGAATAAAATGTTTATGTATATGATATTTTTTTAACACATGACATAAAAGGACCCCGACGAAAAACAACTTTTGTTGATAGGGTGTTCCATCCCACCAGTGGTGAATAAATTAATTTTAATAAATAAATTAATTCATAAGGGTGGAAAATAAACGGGAATAAAAGGGTGGCAAGATAAACGGGGAAAACCCCATGGACGTAAATCCCAGAGGGGTATAGATCTTGAAAAAGTACAAATAACTTTTCTCAGATTTACCCCTCCCCACATCCAAGTGCATGATGTTTGTCCCATTTAATCTACAACCCTTTTGAATATCACTTCATTTTTGTTCTGTAAAATAAGTAAATCGCCAGGCATCGCTGTCATAAAAAGTTATTGTAACCAATTCCAATGCGCGAAATTAACAAGCTACCAAGAATTTCTCTTTGCGCATATCTAACAAAACGCGCTGGTCATAAAACATGTAAAAGCTCTTGAGCAAATTATCCTGATTATATCGCGGACATATCTGAGGCTAAAAATGGATGCAAAGCGCAAAAATTATTCCAAATTAACAAACTTCTTTCAAGCAACCCCAAGCAAGAAAGCAGAAAAAGAAATGAGAAAGGAATCTGAAAGTCCGCTGCAAGAAAAAGAAACAGCTAGTATAAGTGAATTAGAATCGGCATCAACTAGCACCACAGTGGAAAGGAAAGGTGAAGAAATATTCCATGATGATGAACCAAATCACCCTTAAGATTGTTCGATCATTCCCCCAAAAGAGACAAAATGCAAAAATTTCACTTTTAAAAAGTCATAATGGTCGTTTGGTGATCAGTAGCTCATATATATATGGTGCTTTTGTTGTATTTAATTAATATTAAACATTTTATCATGTGACCCCATCAGATACCTCTCATGAAAATATTGAGGTTCAGTGAGCTCAATATAATATGATCATATTTTTACAATTTTTTAATAAGTGAAAACAATTAATGGTTTCAGAAAGAATAATCATTCATTTCTCTCTAAAGCTTGTCTTCGGATATGAACATCGGATGTTTTTTTTCATGTTATTCTTCTTATTGTTATGGACTTGAATAACTAAACCTTTTTTTTTTTTTTTGCAAAAAGAAATCTCTTTTGAGTTTGGAAAGGGATGACAGTTTTGCATTCTATATGAGCACACTCATGCGGTATCTAAATTTCATTTTAACATATATATTAGCTGATATTACACACTGATGGTTTAAGAATATGTTGGAGAAATATCGTAACATGACAGTTGAGTTTTGATTGTTTTAATGTTTGTTTTTGTTTCATGCATTAATAAAGCATTTAAAACATGTTAAAATCCAGGGTTAAAATCGTCTAAGGAATGACGGTAAGCCCGATGGCGCACGAGAAGCCACACAGTTTGTAATTTGTGCTAGTCTTAATTTGTCCGAATCTGCATGCATTTTATCATCATGCATTAAGAAGAAAAAAGATGTTGCCAGTCGGGTTAGATTTAAGAGAGAAGTTGTATACATCATGCTCAATAAACAAATCACTTTGTACATGGTCCAGACAATTTTTGTCATTTTTTCTTTCGTATGAGTTTAGAATAGGCTCACTTGTAACACAAATTGAATTTTCAAAAAAATTATATAAGTACAGTACACAGCAACAATGAAGGAATTTCCAAGAACACCATGCATATCAACCACTCCCAAATGTCCTAACTTGTGATTTTAGTGGGGGTAATGTTGAAAGATCCCCATCCACAAGAACATTTGTGTCAATCATCCCCCCAACCAAGAATACCGATCGACACCCATGGTTTGTACACATGTAGTTACCCATCCTGTTCATATGGTCACAAAATGTAAAATGTCAAATTTTGGGTTTGGAATATCAAAAATGTTCAGCTCGCGCTACGCGCTCGCATGAAATGTTTAGTTACATAATATACGTCTGGCTCATGATCACCAAAAGTGTTCTAGAAATGCCCAAATTTTAGGTCAGAATATCGAAAATTTTCAGCTCGCACTTCACGCTCGCATCAATATTATTGTTCGGATAGATACCCATCCTGTTCATGGTTTTAAAAAGATAAAGCTATAATGTCCAGTTTCGTGTCGAGTCGGAATATAACATTTTTTTAAGCTCGCGCTACCCATCGTGTTCATGATTCATGTTCATGGGTGGGGGCGCCATTTTTCGAAAATCAGGTCGGGCCCCTGCATGGGTGCACAATCCTGGACACAAGCCTACCTTATCAGATATTAAAAAAAAAATAAGGTGTACTTAAAACATCAGACTTAAGTGGGGGCTACCCCCTGAACAAAAAATTAAAAAGTCAGGTTTTAGCAGTCGACTGGGGAAAATGTGGGTGAATTTTTTTTTCTGCCCCCCCCCCCCCCTAAATTTTAAAACCTCCGCCGCCAATGTCATTAATACAAAAAAAAGGCTCAGAATATTCTTTTGTTGTTGTTGTTGTTACTCTAATTATAATTACACATCCCGAATGAGCTCGCAGTTCGCACTTGCATGATAAGTTTAAGCCTTATGAGATACTGTAGTTTATCGTAGTGTAAGAATGAGGCTAAAAATACTTTAAAGAAATAACCCCTAAAAAAATCAGGAGATCGGGGGAAATGTGAATGAAAACATGCCACCTATTGATTAAAGCTTGACCTGCCCCTGAGTCGAAAGACAATGTGACTATAAAGGGGGAATATAATGTGAAACACTATATCAGGACTCATGGTCGTCGGACGTAATCGGTACCGATATGATCTGTCGGCAATTAATCGGGCTCCCCCCCCCCCCCCTCTCTACTTGAACAGCCCACGACAAAATCACCTTTTACTATTTGACATTGGCGGCGGAAGCCATACAATTTAGGGGGACCACCCAAAATTTTCGACAAGCAAAAAAAAAAGTTATAAAAAGGTTATAAAAAAAAAAATATATATCGTCCCCCACCTCAAATTTAGAATTTAGGGGGGGGGGGGGCATGTCCCCCGCCCCCCCCCCCCCCCGCTTCAACCGCCTATGCGATTTGAAGAAAGTATTTCTTGCCTGCAATTATACGTTTTCGAACATGAAATTAAAGTAGAAATAATAAGAAAAGCACCCTCTTTATCTTACACATTGCTGGTAGCGACGGCGTGTATATTTGTTGTCAGATTTATTGGATGAAATGTTCAGCCTTATTTTTTCGGTCAATTTTACTTTATCCGGTAGGAAGTAATTCCTTAAAAAGCTGTGTGCGCTATGAACGCCTGGCTTACAGCCGGGTAATATAGGAGCGCCTTGAGTACCTAACAAGGTGGATATGTGCGCAATATAAATACCCTATATTATTATTATTATATCCCGGCTTTATATTAAGACTTTATCAAAAGTTTCAGCCCGGCCGAAGTAGTACCCCTTTATATCTAAGTAAATCTTACTTTTTTAAGTTGGGACAAAACGGTCATTTCTTTTTGTAGAGATCATATACAAAAAACACAAGATGAGATAAGATTTGTCGTAAATTCATCCATTAATTAGAAGATATATGTATCTGCCCCGGTATCTGCGTGTATATTTTTTCCTATTCAGAAGTGTAATGAGCCAAAGATTTTTAGGGGACCTAGATATGGGGATGGAGCAAAAGTTCAGAAAAATTAGAGCGAATCAGGCGAACAAAGATTTTGAAATTTTTAATATAAAAATCAATTTTGTTTTTAAATAGATTTTGACATTATTTCACTCTAGGTTAGCTATCTTTTTTTCGGGGGCAGGCATGACCCAATTGAGGTCCCCTATCTGAAGAAAAAGCCATCCTTTCAGCATATGATTTAATATTAATCTCATAGTTTTTTTTTAAATCTCATACTGTCATGCTTCTACATGTCGGCCTTCACTGGTTATCGATATCCGAAATAAAATAGGCCTTCTCGAGCTCTCTCTCGAGCTCTATCTGCGAGCTGCCTGCGCTGCTATGCTATGCATGCTGCTGACAAATTGCTGATGACGTCATCATCATTGTCAAGGGAAGCTTTCGCTTGGTAACAAGATTTTTCGTGCAAAGATTATGCCTAAACGATGGTGTTATATTTTACTCTGATGATGTTACATGACTGATCAACCATGGCAAATAAGAGAGGAAGAGAACCATCAGCAGATGGCACTGATATCGACAAAATTCGTGCAGAAATCGAGCAAGAGAAACAGATGAGGTACGAATTTGCAACAAATTTTTTTATGATAAGTCCCACATGTGTAATTTTATGCTGTCAATTGCAGGGTATGTGACTGAGTCTGAGAGATGCGACGCGCGCGCGGTTTGTCTTGAGACTTGACGGAGTCAGCTCAGCTTGTGAACGTGAGTGAGTGGGTATCTTATGTGTGACCAACCGCGTAGCCAGGATTTCATTTTGGAGGGGGCGGTAGGGCCTAGATGCACGCGAAGTGTGCCAACACTTACAGAGCGCGCGAAGCGCGCTCCCTAGGGGGATGGGTTCACTTCAAGTTCAGGGAGGGGGAGTTTTCCCCTCCCGCGCGAAGCTTTCGGTGTTTCATAAATTAAAATAAAAAGGAGCCGCCTCCCTTGTTTCTAGTACCTACATCAGCTCCAATTCATTTGACTTTATTGTGATTTTGAACCTTGTTTTCAAAAGTGATTGTAAAATGAACAAAAAATTAAAATAATATTAACCTTGCGCGAAGCGCAGAAGCTAAAGCGTTTTTTTTTTTGTGTGTGCAAAGAAAATGGTCCCGAGAAAAGGTTATTTTCTAAGTTATATTGAATACTTCCCTTGGAAAGATCAGATTTGATTACAAACAATTTAGCGACTGCATATCTTAACTCGCAAAACAGAGCTGAGGAGAAGAAGGATATATGTGCGCGATGGGATAGGACGTGCCTCTCAGTTGCTCCCTGAGTTTATTTTTTTGCTTTTATTTTATTCTTTTTGGTTTCATTTCTTTTTGAAATTTTTTATTTAACTGTGATAAGAAACATTCCAAAAAAGGTTGCTGCAAGAAAAATACAAATTGGATGTAGGATTGCTGAGGATTATACGGATTTTGAATCTACATGAATCTGCATTGCAAAGTGGAAGGACACGCCATACTGTTTTACATACACGTGTGTATGTTGAATGTGTACTCTGCCTATATCAAGTCAACACAGTTACACTACGTCTACGGTATGACATGTGTGCAAATGTTTGTCATCAAAGCTAAGTCTCCCTCCATCAGCAGACCTGTTTCAGCCAAGCAAGTTAACTGCAAGTATAACAATTGAAACTTGTATTCCAGTGTGCCTGCATCTTAGATTTTTGAAGAATTTTGTTTGATTGACTTGGAGCTTATGTTTTATTTTTGTGCTGATGTTGAAAACTTTATAAACAAGCACCAATATTGCAAGCTGCTAGTTGAAGCTGTTTCATTTCTTTGCAACGAAAAACAAAAGGAGAAAAAGTTGAAATAACTGTTTTAATGAGATAAACTTGTATAAAATTGACTTAGTTTTATGTCAACATACTACTACTAGAACATTCTTCAAGTGGATTGTGAATGACTTTCTTTTGCTTGTTAAGAATAAGAGAAGCATCTTTTCTGTTGCTGGACTTTCGGTATTCTTTTTCTTTGAGTGGTCCAATTCAAGTATTTCACCCTCCTTCATAATTTACAGTTACAGACGACATTGATATAGGCCTACTTAAAAGC
This sequence comes from Lytechinus pictus, assembly GCF_037042905.1. NCBI lineage: Eukaryota > Metazoa > Echinodermata > Echinoidea > Temnopleuroida > Toxopneustidae > Lytechinus > Lytechinus pictus. Next base: position 9,216,594 of record NW_026974140.1, on the reverse strand, counting down.
TTTTGTAATCTGAGAGAAAAATATCATTAATATGGCAAGTCGTAAAACATCAACTACAAGTGTAGGGAGAGGAGCTTCGCGCAAGGGGAGTATAAATTCAGATGCTCGAGGAGGAAAGGCAAAGAAAGATAATTACTCCTGTGGGAGCTGTAATCTGATAGTAATGGATGAAGATTCTGCTGTGGAATGTGAGGTTTGTAACTACTGGTTCCACTGTACTTGCCAAAATGTCTCTCCTAAACTTTATGAAAGTATCCAGGAAGAAGCAGAAGTCATTCACTGGTATTGTAGAACATGTAATGCTACTGCTGCTAATATGCTTAAAATTATGATCACAATCACAACAAGCAAGCCTACAGCAAGATATAGTTGGCTTGAAAAAAGTCTTCTCAAATCATGAGCAAGAGTGCAAAGACAAGCATCAACAAATGTGTAAGAGGATAGATGATGTAAGAAATGATGTCACAGAGTCAAGTAAATCTGTCCAATCTGGTTCCACTAAAAAGGTCATGGAAAGATTAGAGAAGATGGAGAAGTCAGTATCATACAAGCTAGATGATTTTGAAGAAAGAGAAAGAAGGAAAACAATCTTATCATCTACGGATTATCTGAGTCTGAAAATGCCAATCCTGAAGCAAGAAAACAGGATGATATTCAGCAGGTAAATTCTATCTTTAGACAATCTCTTGGGGTGAAATCTTTTGAGATTCGTGCATTATACAGGCTTGGAAAAAAGTCAGAGCAGGTATGTCGTCCTCTGAAGGTCATAACGAGCACAGCTGACTCACGTGATGAAATCCTGCGCTGTTACAGAAGTGTTGATTCCCCCTTAGATAAATCAATTCAGATGTCAAGAGATCGCACTCAGAAAGAAAGAGATGAATACAGAGAACTTAGAAAGGAATTGAAGGAAAGAGAAAAAAATGGCGAGGAGAATCTTGTTATCAGAAATGGTAAAATTGTCCGACACAGGTTTCGTGACTCACAGGGAAAGGAGTAATGTTTATGCTGGAGTTACAGCAAGGACTAAATCGACGTTGAAACCTAGTGAACAGCTTAGCAATTCACCCTTTATTTCAACTACTCAATTGCAAGGAAACTTGTCAAGTAATGAGTCATCCATAAATAGTAACTTGTTCATGAACACTACAGCAAATAATGTGAATTTCTCTTCAAGCAAACCCAAATGTGATTCTTCATTGAAGTATTGTCCATTAAAGGTATATTACACTAACTGTGACTCTGTCATCAACAAGAGAGATGAGCTGCTTACACAACTGGAATCGATGAAACCAGATATTGTAGCATTAACTGAAATTTATCCAAAAAATAAACAGTCAGAGATTCAACAAAGTGAATTACAACTTTCAGGATATCATTTGTTTATGTCCAGTGATGATCAGGTTTCAAATAGAGGAGTCGCTATTTATGCAAAGGATATCCTGGCTTGTAACATTGTAGAATTAGACAACGGAGTGTTTGGAGAATCGGTTTGGATTAATGTGGAGTTAAATAGAAAAAAACTTCTATTTGGATGTATCTACCGATCTCCCTCAAGTTCTACTGAAAATAATAATGAACTGTGTAATCTGATTGAGAAGGCTAGTCAAAGATCGCATATGTATGACCACTTGGTATTTGTAGGAGATTTTAACTATAGATACATAAATTGGGAGACTCATTCCATTTCAAATTGTAACGAGGACTGTCAAAGATTTCTAGACTGTATTGAGGATCTCTTCCTGTATCAACATGTATTATCTCCGACGAGATATAGAGATGGGCAACTGCCCAGTACCCTCGACTTTGTTTTTACGGATGAAGAGGAACTCGTACTCGATCTAAACTATGGGCCCCCGCTTGGGAAAAGTGATCATGTTTGTCTGCTACTGCAACTAGCTGTGCAGCCAAAGGAAATCGACGACGAAGTATCAGCGAGGAACTACTACCAAGGCAATTATGATAAGATGAGATCAGTTTTAAATGAACTTAACTGGGAAAGTGAATTATCAGCTCTCTCGGGAATAGAGGCTTGGATATTCTTAGAGAACCTACTACTCGGTTGTATTGAAAATTATGTTCCACTTCGAAAGAGGCACCTCCGAAATAGACCTCAATGGATGAATCAAGGACTCTTGGAAATAATCAAACTCAAACGTAAATCATGGAATAAATATCAGAAGAGTAGGTCTGAGGCAGATTGGAAGATATTTGTCAGGCATAGAAATCATGCCACCTCGGAAATAAGAAATGCAAAATCATCCTTCGAAAACCAAATTGCAGAGGAGGTGAAAGATAATGCTAAATGTTTCTGGAAATATGTCAAGAGCAAGTCCAAGTGTAAAGCTACTTTTCCTGACCTAGTAAATCAAGATGGTTCCCTAGCCAGGTCCGACGAAGAGAAGGCAACTACCTTCAATTCCTTCTTCGGTAGTGTTTTTACTGAAGAAGATCTGACTTCTATACCAAATATTCAGAAGAAGACTCGGACAGAGCTGACAAAGATTGAATTCAGGGAAAAAGACATAGAAGATATACTGTCCAAACTGGACATTAATAAGTCTCCTGGTCCAGATGGAATCAACTCTAGAGTATTAAGAGAAATACATAAGGAGATAAGTACACCACTCAAGATAATCTTTACGAAGCTGATGGAGGAGGGTACTGTTCCTGAGTCATGGAGTCAAGCTATTGTAATTCCTCTGTACAAGAAAGGAAAAAAGAGTGATCCATCCAATTATAGACCCGTTAGTCTAACATCAGTAACTTGTAAAGTCATGGAAAAGATTGTACGGAAAGTTCTCTTGCAACATTTAGAGGGAGAGGATCTTCTCTGTGACAACCAACATGGATTCCGCAGTGGCAGATCCTGTACGACACAGTTGCTGGAAGTACTCGAGGATTGGACCAGGGACATCGATGACGGTCACTCAATTGATTGTATATACTTAGACTATCAAAAGGCTTTCGATAGTGTCCCCCACCAGCGTCTGATCTCCAAATTGAAAGCATACGGTATTGGTGGCCAACTGTTAAACTGGATCAAAGCCTATCTATCTGGTAGATCTCAGAAAGTATATCTGTAAATGGAAAACTTTCCACTTCGCTTCCGGTTACTAGCGGAATTCCGCAAGGTAGTGTCCTCGGACCCACGTTATTCATATGTTTCATAAATGATCTACCTGAATCTGTCAAGTCCAATATGAAGTTATTTGCTGATGACACAAAGATGTATAGAATAGTGGACTCACAGAGTGATGCAGATGATCTTCAAGATGACGTAAATGCCGTGAGGGAATGGGCGAAAGCATGGCAACTTAAGTTCAACAACTCAAAATGCAAGGTTGTACATTATGGTCGTAGGAATAAAAACTTTCAATATCAGATGCCAACCGAAGAGGGAATATGTGAAGTCAAACCAGAAGATAGAGAGAGAGATTTAGGAGTCGTGTTCGACAAATCCCTCTCCTTCAGTGAACATGTTGCTGATATTACAAAAAGAGCCAATACCAAGCTTGGCATAATTAAGAGATCCTTCACGGCTCTAAATGAGAAGGGCTGGCTCAAACTCTACAAAGCTATTGTACGTCCTACCCTAGAATATTGTAATCCTGCTTGGGCTCCAGTTTTCAAAAAAGATGAATATCAACTAGAAAAGATACAGCAACGAGCGACGAGACTACTTCCCAACATTCGTCATTTAGATTACCCTGAAAGGTTGAGAATTTTGGGACTCCCTACTCTTTCATACAGAAGGCAAAGAGCAGAATTAATTCAAATCTTCAAAATCACAAGAGGTACTGATCGGATAGATCTGAGTAGCCTGTTCCATCTTGATGATAATAAAAGGACCAGAGGTCATAGTATAAAATTCAGGAAATACAGATGTAGATTACAGACACGGCAATATGCTTTTACAGTTAGAAGCATAAATAACTGGAATGCTTTGCCTGAAGTAGCAGTTTCTGCTACTAGTGTAAATGCATTCAAATCTGCAATCGAGAGGCACTGGAAATCCCATCCATTAAAATATTCACCATACCAGAGACAACCCTACGTGACAAGGGACAAATAAGCTTTATAGCTTTATGTCTCTACATCCAAGTAAATCCAAGTAAGTAAATGTCGGGAGGAAGATATTCCTCCCCGCGCAGAGCAATGAAACTCGAAATTTCAAAGGGAATTTATATTAAACAGGATGATGCATAATTTATTTCACTTATCCTGATGCGCTTCACTTTGAATGATAAAGAAACTTAAGTGTCATTCAAAATCTCAAACTGAGGGCGCAAAACAGGACAGGAGATGAATGTGCAGGGAAATGACATGAAGTTGAATAGAATTTGATTAAAAAAAATATTTTCCTTTTTTATTCATACGACACAAATTTTATACCTTCCTCTTTTTAAATTAGGAACCCGTTTGCCCCCAAATTATGGTTGTTTAGTATAATGAGCTGAAAAGCGGGAGAAGTTGCCTATATGGAGGTGACGGCAGAAATTGAGATAAAGATTTTACCCACCCGGAGCCGACCCTACCAGAAGTTGCGCGATCAATTTAAAAAATATATAAATTCATATACTTCGGCCTAACCTTACTCTAATTCCATGCCCTAATGTATACATTTGAACTTTAACTGGCAAGAAACATATAGCTGAGGTGGAAAAACAGGGTTAGAGAAAGGGTGAGGAAAACAAAAGAGAACTGCAATATTGTCATTTAACCGCGCACAGCGCGGAAGCAAAATTCATATATATAAATTTAGAGCAAGAGTCACAGAGTTTCTGTTTTGAGAAAAAAATAAAGAATAAAAAGAAAAACCCACAAAGCTACCTTTCTTCCCTTTCCTCCCTTCGCTTTTCCTTTCTCTCTTTTTCCCTTTTTTTTCTTTCTTTTTGGGGCCGTTTTTGGGGGGCGACCGCCCCCCCTGGCTACGCGCCTGTGTGTGACCCCGAGGGGGGGCACTCAGTATATAATGCATAGTGGGTATGTGCCGCGGAGGGGACCCCCATTTTTACACTCAAATTTCCGTTCCAAGGCATAGCATTTTTGTCTTTTTGAGAAAAAGAACAAAGAAAGCCGCTCCAAGGCATAGCATTTCCTTCTTATCGAGAAAAAAGAAGAAAGAAATCCGTTCCAAAGCTTCGCATATTTTTCGTTACGCCGTTCCGGTCGCATTGATTTGCTACAAGGAGCTGCAATTTGGTGAAAAGCGGCCGTAGAGCGCTTTTCGACCATCGCCTAAGCGAGAGCGCACCCGGCGGAGGCCCCGCTAACTGCGTCATGCACGATTGCCCGTTCCATAGGGATGCATACGCACTCACAGAGATACGGAGATCCGTTCCGAGAACCCCCGTTTTCACAAACATTTATAGTTCCGAAGCCCGTTCCGAGGACCCTCCTTTTTACAATAAGCCCGCTCCAAGGCCCCCGTTTTTTGCCTCGCCCGCGGCACACCCCTACCACTTTTTTGGTCGAGTGCCCCCCCCCCCCCCCGGGTGTGTGACACTGTCATTAGTTTTCCTCACTTGGCTGATAAGCTGTTAACCTGTGATATGAATGTGACATTGGCGCTGTAGTTAAATTCAGAAATTGAATAACTATTTTAGACAGCATTTTAGCCTCTTTTTAATTTTAGGCAAAAATTTTAGGCCGAGATCAAAATAAATGTCTATCGAACTAAACTTCAACTATGTCTGTGAGAAGCTGATATTTTTCACTGATTCCTTTGATGGTCTTATTCTCAGATCATTGTAACAAATACGAGATAAAATCGTAACTGACCAAATTGATAAATGACCAAGTGTGTTAAAATGCAATAATGTATGGTAAAATGAACTTAGGCATAGAATTAGTTTAGTTTAGTTTACTCCAACGATGTTGTAGGACTAAGCCTGTTCATCGATCAAAGTAGAATGTCTATAGGTGCACTACTTCAGACAAAATTAGATGCACTACTTATGTTGGCAGGGGTATCGTAGACAGTAAAAAGTTCCATGAAAAACACACGAGAATCGAAAATTACTCAAAATCATAGGCAATCTTCTCCCAATGCTTATCCAGTCTATTCTCAAATGCCATCACTGAACAAGCAGTAACTACATCTTCTTGGAGACTGTTCCACACATCTATCACTCAGTTAGCAAAGAAAAACTTATGCACATCAAGACGTGAATATATTTTCTCTAGCTTTAAGGAATAACCACGTGTTTTACCACCATTTCTCAGACAGAAAAGCACAGAACTTGTATCATAGTAACCATGCAGATATTTGTACACGTCAATCATGTCACCTCTTTTACGTCTGTGACTAAGTGATGGCAACTTTAGGAGGCAAAGACGTTCAGAGAATGATAGGTGCTTAATACCTGGGATCAATTTAGTAGCTCTACGTTGGACATTCTCTAACCGCCTCTGCTCACCCAGCTTATACGGTGACCATCTTATCTGCTTCTTATAGCTTTGAAGTGCATAATGCCATGGAAGTTTACATCAAATTGTCCCAAATAATTTTCATTAACAAACTTGAGCTATGCCTTTGTTATTTTCTTTTCCTTTGTAGTCTCATGCTTGAGAATTCAATGCAAGAGCTGGAAACAACTATGGAGGAATTGGAAAAGAGATATGATTGTATTTTGGATGAAGGTAAGTGATTATAATTGTTTCTTCTCTACTACCCCCCCCCCCCTTGTTTGGGTTTCATTGATACCTTCTGAATGCATGACACAATCAATGTTAAACCCAGTTAAAGCTTTGGTAACTCAAGGGTTAATAATTTGAATTTTATTCAAGTATCATCTAGCATGCAAATTTTACAGTTCAAATGGCTTTTCATCTGCTGAGTGGTGTTGGTGGTACAACAAATGTATCAGTTGAGAGCTGAAGATTTTCTCATTCAAATTCGGGTAAATTCAAATTGACAGATTCAAGAAGTTTTTATCATTGATCCATTAGATTTGTTTACCTTTTTTGTATTTTCTTCTTTCTTCAGGTAATGAATGGAAAACAAAGTTTGAGACACAGGAAGAATTCAATGCTCTTCTTGAAAAGCAGTTTCTCTTTCTCAAAGACAAGCTTGAGAAGGCCAAGGAAAGCGCCAAAGATGGATTCAGTGATGAACTGAAGGCTTTCGATGAACTCTCAGAGGTGAGTTGATGCTGCTGCTGCTGCTGATGATGATGCCAGTGCTTCTGCTGATGATGATGATGGCTGATGCTGCTGATGATGATGATGGTGATAGTGATGATGATGATGATGATGGTGATAGTGGTGATGGTGATGATGGTGATGGTGATGATGATGATGATGATGGTGATGATGATGATGCTGATGCTGATGATGATGATGCTGATGATGATGCCAGTGCTGCTGCTGATGATGATGGCTGATGATAATGATAGTGATGATGATGACGATGATGCTGCTGCTGCTGCTGCTGATGATGATGATGGTGATAGTGGTGATGGTGATGCTGATGATGATGGTGATGATGATGCTGATGATGATGATGATGGTGATAGTGGTGATGGTGATGATGGTGATGATAGTGGTGATGGTGATGATGATGGTGATAGTGGTGATGGTGATGCTGATGATGATGGTGATGATGATGCTGATGATGGTGATGATGCTGATGATGATGATGCTGATGATGATGATGATGATGGTGATGATGATGCTGATGATGATGATGATGATGATGGTGATAGTGGTGATGGTGATGCTGATGATGGTGATGATGATGATGCTGATGATGATGATGATGATGATGATGATGATGATGATGCTGATGATGATGCCAGTGCTGCTGCTGATGATGATGGCTGATGATGATGATAGTGATAGTGATGATGAGGATGGTGATAGTGGTGATGGTGATGATGATGATGATGATGATGATGGTGATAGTGGTGATGATGATGATGATGCTGCTGCTGCTGCTGCTGATGATGATGATGGTGATAGTGGTGATGGTGATGCTGATGATGATGGTGATGATGATGCTGATGATGATGATGATGGTGATAGTGGTGATGGTGATGCTGATGCTGATGATGATGATGATGATGATGATGATGCTGATGATGATGCCAGTGCTGCTGCTGATGATGATGGCTGATGATGATGATAGTGATAGTGATGATGAGGATGGTGATAGTGGTGATGGTGATGATGATGATGATGATGATGATGTGATAGTGGTGATGATGATGCTGCTGCTGCTGCTGCTGATGATGATGATGGTGATGATGAGGATGGTGATAGTGGTGATGGTGATGATGATGATGATGATGATGATGGTGATAGTGGTGATGATGATGCTGCTGCTGCTGCTGCTGATGATGATGATGGTGATAGTGGTGATGGTGATGCTGATGATGATGGTGATGATGATGCTGATGATGATGATGATGGTGATAGTGGTGATGGTGATGCTGATGGTGATGATGATGATGATGATGATGGTGATAGTGGTGATGGTGATGCTGATGGTGATGATGATGATGATGATGATGGTGATAGTGGTGATGGTGATGATGGTGATGATAGTGGTGATGGTGATGATGATGATGCTGATACTGCTGCTGCTGCTGATCACTTAATACATTTTTCTAATTGCTGCATACTATTTAACCTAGCATAGCTACCCTGATCATGCAACCAGAACATGTCATTTCACAGTATATATCTGTACATTTTTATCGTTTAAAGTAATGTTCAAAACAAAAATTCATTTATTTCTTTACTCTTTTATAATCAGGCAAGCTTACGGAAAATGGTGAAAGAACTAGAACGAGAGAAAAACAGTCTCAACAGTCAGCTGAAGGACTATAACTGGAGATTAGATCAAGAATCAAAGGTAAAGTATTGTTGTTTTTCACCAAGTTTGCTTTGACAAAAGCATTTTCAGATTTCATATCCGTTTTCAGATCCAGCCAAGCTTACTAGAGTAAAAAAAACAAGGATTGGTTGCACACTTTGGAATTTATACGAATAATTTTGATTAAAGATATTGGTTAGACTTTTCAGGGGATGGGGGGAGGGGTTGTAAAAGAGGATCTGTGGGGTTTATGAAAACTTTATATTTTGAAATATCAAAGCTTTCAGAATACACTCTCTTATAACATTTGTTTATTACATTATGATAGCTCACCAGTCTTGTTATGTCTGTTCTGCTGTTTATAGGTTGGATATATTATAAAGGTCTTTCTTTCTTTCAATACAGGCTTTCCATAAAGCTAATGAAGCTAGGAAGAACTTTGTGACAGAGCTAAGGAATGTGAGTATTAAGTTAATTTATTTTCCAACATTAGTAAGAGGTGTTTCAGAACGCAATGAGACAATAATAGTGTAATCATAGTTTAATGTTGGTTCAGTGATGTTTTGGCCAAAGTGATATTAAAAAATAAAATTTGTTAAATGTAGCACCCATGCACAACAGTGCACTGTCTAGCAACTTCAAATTTTCTTCTTCTTCTTTTTTTTTGAAGTAATGTCTCAATTTCATTTTAATTTTACAAAAAATGTCAGTAATATTAAAGTTATAATTTGCTAAACAAAAGGGACCAGGATGGCTGATGTATCCTTATTCATTTTCCAAGTAGAATTAATTATAAGATCTGTACTCATTAACATAACACTTAGAGCCTTCTAAATATTTGCCCAAATTTTAATCAGAAACCATTTGACATGAACATTAATTTACATACTGAATAACTTTTTTTGCCCCCAAAATGCTCCAAGGAGCCCTGAAAAATTCCCATCCACTGCAATGTTATATCTTATCCAATATTGCAAATTTAGGCAGTAGGTTGCAAAAAATAGTAGCCCCCTTCCCCCTCCAAAAAATAAAAATGAAAAAAAAATGAAAAATTTATTTTGTTGCCTGTCAAGATAGTTGGTATTTCTTAAGGGTAGGGGGCAGGTCTTGCATTTTACATACTATCTTTCCTGTTTAACTAATTACTTTATTTAATGTTTAATCACTAGGCTCGGTTAGAAGAAGACAAGTTCAAGCAAAGCCAGAAAAAGGGCAGTAACATGAGTACCCCAAGAGATAGTTATAACAGTACACCTGCGAGCAGAAGACTTGGTAGAAAGTAAGTATGATGGAAAGGGTTTATATTCATTTGGTTACAAGTAGCTGGTCTACTTCTCAAATAGATTAATCAAGGATGCCATTTTTCAGACTAAAGTCTGAATTCAGGCTTTTAAACTTGTTTTCAGCCATAGAAAACACATTATTTGTAATCGCGGAAGTGGTTTACACAACACCATGTGGTAAGTCCTGGAGTGACTGAGATAAGAAAAGTGAATAGAAATTGAGATGAAATGGAAAGGCGAGAAAGTGGAGATTTGAAAGAAGAGTATTCTTTTCAAAATGAGTGTCGTCCTTAAAAGGACTATAAACCAGAAGGAGTGAAAAGCTGAGAAGTAGACAGGCTTGAGTAGGTGAGAGAAGGCTTGCTGAGTCGGCGAATGGAGTAGGAGCAGGAGAGTAGATGTGACGTTTCGAGCAGGTTCACTGTTGAGTGAGTGTACTGTGGTACTTATGACGTACATGTATGTGCGGACCTGGAAGAAATAGTAGGCCGGCGACGGCAGCGCTCTGTGTGTGTTTTATTTGTAGTCTGCAGGCACATACCCTGATTGAAACTTTGATCAACAAGTAGGTATTCACAAAAGACTAGCATATTTAAAACTTGCTGTTTCAAGGGCCATAAGTATACAAGTCATTATAGGCGGTGTATTGAGACCATTTACATGTAACTTGAGTAAAGGGTTCGCACCGCAGACTTCATTATTTGTGTATCAAATGGCTAATTTTAGATGATTTTCAGACTTTTTTAATGAATTGTATAAACTTGCTGAGACAGTTCCATCAAAACACTTTCATCAGAATCAAGCACTTTTGGAGATGATGACTTTGACGAGGCAATGTATTTTAAAAAAGAATTGTCATAAAACTGGATAGATACTGGATCAGGGGTCAGTTTCACAAAAAGTTGTAAATTTGCAATAACAGTTTAAAGCTACTAAAATCATTTGATTTGATTGGTTGATAGTAAATTTGTTACAGAAGTTATACATTTGATATTAAAACAACTCTTTATAAAACAGGATCCAGTACCTGGATGGTATCAGGGGCCCGTTTCATAAAGGACTTGCAACTGTTGAAACTTTGCCATAATGGCAACTACCATGGTAACAGGGCTCAGCAGCCAATCAAAATCAAGGTTACCATGGTAGTTGCCATAATGGCAAAGTTACAACAGTTGCAACTCTTTATGAAAAGGGCCCCTGATATCCAATGACAGCTGACAATAATATTGCTTTTATAAAAGCCACAATCATATTATGGCTACATTGTATATCCATTACGTCAAACCCCCGTTTGGAGAAAGACCGCAGTTCAGATTGCAAACTGCGGTTCTATACCCCTTTTTCTGTTTGGAATTTGAAAAAATCATTTCCAAGCGCCGATCAACCCTGATTGGCCAGGTAATCCCGCTCAGGCCAGATTATGAGCGTTGAGCCAAGGACGAAATGATAAACAACAGCTGTGCTATTACGTAAGACTTCTCTGCCTGTAGTCGGACCTTCGGAATGAAATTATTGTATTCGATATTTAATCACGTTTTCAAAGGCATATTGTATTCAGAAATCCAATGTTAGCCCATTTTCAATTTCGAACGAAGAAAAATCGACCTCGAAATTAGGAAAGTAGGGGGATAAAATGACGACATGGTTTGCAGGGATGCTACCGTGCTCGCACATTGCCCATAGAGCTCTATGCATAGAGCTATTATGCTCTATGCACTGCCATATATCCATTTTGTGTGGCCCCCTACTGTGACGGTATATGCCGGGCTGTTGTTATCTTCGGACCGAGGTCAAGACACAGGTGTTTTGATACTGCTTGTGGCATTAAGGGTTTGTTGTACTTGGAGAAGAGAATTGATGCGGAGGGAAATAGGGGTATAGTGTTATCAAATGGAGGTTTTTCGTCATGCATTGCCATTTTTACCCATGTGCATATTTTGTTTTACCCTGATCAAAAGGTTGCAAGTTATTCATCACTATGTATAAGACCAATGTAATATATCAGCTCATTTATTTCCTTTTATTTTTGCTATTTCTCCCCTAGTGTACCCGACAATCAGAGGATCATTGATCCACGGAGAGGGCCAATCAGGAAAACCGCTGCCGTTAAGAAACTCCCTAAATTGGACACAGCATGAGATTGAAATTAAGGCGAAGGGAAGACCAAGACTAGGGTAAACTATCCCAATATCATAACCAAGTAGTGCTTGCAAAACCTCATAAAGTCACTGAAATCTGGGTTAGTATTCACAACAAGAATTATTGAACGGATAATTCTGCCTAGATTGACTCACTTTCGACCAAAGAAATTGAGTTCCAAAAAATTTGACTTAAAAGAGCTGAAAAACATATTTGCAAGATATGGGCCTGTAACATAAAGTGTAGTGATCAATCATGGGGCTAATTTTGATGATTGATCATACAAAATAATATTAATGCAATCAATTTTTGAAATCAGCTCCACAATCAATAACTAAGCTTTATATTACAGGTCCCCGGTCTGAAAAGTGCTTTTACTCAAGGCAATTATTTGTTTTACGGAAGGTCGATGAACACAGACCCAAATGTATATCATTAGGTTGTGCCAATTATGACTTTGGCCTGTCAAGGGTTTATTAAAGGCAGCTTAAAACCATGGGGAGAATATTTTTTATAGTACATTTTAAATGGTGTTATGCATTAACCTGCTATGTGTTTATTGTTCATAAAATTGTTATTGGTTCACAAATCATGAGTATATTTTGAAAGGAATATATTTGTATATTGTTGAAAATTATTTTGGCGAAACAGTCCAAAAGATTTCCAATTCAGGGTTTTTATGAGAAAATAATATTTGATTTGAATTGGAGAATTAAGTTATTCCTTGCTGATACCATTCTAACCCTAATAGCAACTCATAAAGAAAGCAGAAAATTCAGAGGAGCAGAAAAGTGATTTTTTTTTAATGAAGATTGACACCCCGCCCCCACTAGAAAAAGAAGGAACAGAAAAGAATAAAACAAAGTTATCCATTTTCTCAAGATTTGTGATCACATTGCGAATTGCAAGTCTTAGCTGTAGTATGGGCAAAAAGTTATCTTTTTCTGGCATGGTCTTATTGTACATTTACTTTGTATTTTGTCCACGACTCATGTCACAATTCACAAGCCACAGTTTGCACAGTACAGGCAACATTTCAAATACATGTATTCATAACATCCTTAATTATTTTTCACAAATCTCCTTCTGTGAAATTTCTACTTTCCTTTAAATGAAATATGTGTCATATATGTACAAGGGTTAGATTTGTTGCTCAGTCACATCTCATTAATGTCTGTACAGTACATGAAATATAATTTTCTATTTGCGTATGAATGTGTCAGCCTTGGAAATTGACTAATTATGATTGTATCTGAAATATTTGATCTTTTTTTTCATGTGTAATTAATAGATTATCTCTAGATGGATGGCACTTTACAGCTGCCTATTATTATTATTATCTGTTGTGATCCGTCTTCTTTGAATGTTTCATGCAAGTTTGTATGCAGATATATAGTCGGGCTGTATTAAAGTAGATTAGTATGTCTTGTGTGAAAAAATAGCTTATTTTTTCAATTATGTTCATCTCTAAAGAAGCCTTCATTTATACACACATGATGAATTGTGCAACCTGTACAGTCAATATAAATATAGCTTTAAAGGGGAAGTAAACCTTCAAATAAAACAAGAGGGCTTGCATGGAAACAGAAAAAATCAAAGAGTAAGATAAAAAAAAGTTTGAGAAAAATCAGACAAATAATGAGAAAGTTGTGAGCATTTGAATGTTGTTATCATTAGAGATCCTCCGATTGGCAATGCGACAAAGATTTATGACATCACATGTGAACAACTTTCCCTTTGATGGACTATAAGATACATGTACCCCCAAAATGTCCCTTTTTGCTTTTACTTATGGTGATACAATCTTTTCATCCATAATGTATTCCTTGAAAACATTACATTCCCTCTTTAATATAGAAAGAATACATGATCTACTAATAAATGTGATAGAAGAGGCAGATTAAGTGAAATATATACAAAAGTAATGGGAAAGTTGTTCACATGTGACATCACTCTTCTTTGTCACATTGCCAATGGGAGGTTTGATCTAAATTTCAAATGCTCATAACTGTCTTATTATTTATTCAATTTTTCTCAAACTTTTGTTGATCTGTTTCTTTGATTTTTCTGTTTTTGCACAAGCTATATTATTCCAAAGGTTCCATTATCATTTAAGCTAGCAGAGATCGGAATAATTACTTATAAAGGCTCATTCGGACATAGCACATTAAAGCTAGAGCAAATTAACCAACATTGCAAGTATTCAATAAGTAGCGAAGTGATGAAGTGAATTTCATGTGCAAGTTGCATATATAGGGGGGGCTCTGTGTCATGTGATGCACAGTTGTGGCTGTCTCCAGGTGTCACTGAACATGGATAAAGGATTTTAAACAACAGTAAAATTCAATGTATATTCTTGGTATATATTTCTTCATCTATTACAACTCATTGGAAAAATGAAGCAAGTTTAAAGGACAAGTCTACCCCAACAAAAAGTTGATTTGAATAAAAAGAGAAAAATCCAACAAGCATAACACTGAAAATTTCATCAAAATCGGATGTAAAATAAGAAAGTTATAACATTTTAAAGTTTCGCTTAATTTCACAAAACAGTTCTATGCACATCCTGGTCAATATGCAAATGAGGGGACTGATGACAACACTCACTATTTCTTTTGTATTTCATTATATGAAATATGATTTATTCCCATTTTCTCCTCATTGTCCTTGAAACAAAAGTTTCATTCCTCCCTGAACACGTGGAATTACCATTGCCTTAACATTTTATGGTTCAGTCAAGTTGGTCCTTATCAAATCTGTAAAAATTGAAATATTCTATATTTCAAACAATAAAAAACAAAAGAAATAGTGAGGGACATCATCGACTCACTCATTTGCATGTCATTGAGTTGTGCATATATATCTGTTTTGTGAAAAATAAACGAAACTTTAAAATATGTCATAACTTCTTTATTTTACATCCGATTTTGATGAAATTGTCAGCATTATGCTTGTTTGATTTTTTTCTATTTATTACAATCAACATTTTTCTGAGGTGGACTTGGCCTTTAAAAGGGAAAGTCTACCCAAACAAATAATTGATCTGCATTATAAAAGAGAAAAATGTAATTAGCTTAGCACTGAAAATGTCATCAAATTGGATGTAAAAGTAAGTAATGACATTTCAATTTCACAAATCGAATTTTTGTTGTTGTGGTCTACCCCTTTAGTTATATGAATGTCAGGAATTTGCATGTGATCATTTTCTTGTTAACTTCTGTTGCCATGGCTGTAGGACTGTTCATACTTGTATGAATTGTTTCCTAAGGGACAAACTTTCTAAAATACATACATATAAAAGGGTATCTTATTAAAATATTTATATTGAAGGTATAGGATCTGGTACCTACAATGTTTTTTTTTTTTGTAAAAATGTCCGATAGAAAAGTTTGGGGTTTTTTTTTTTGGGGGGGGGGGCTCTTCCCCCCGCCAACTACATGTACATGTACAGTCATGTCTGTAGCTGTTATTTACCCGTAGGTTAAATAATTTTGTCATGTGGACTTGAAAAATGGTATATAAATTAATGTTTAACAATTGTACTCAATAATTTGGTTCAAGAAGTCATATTCAAAATGCAAGAACATGAATTTCATGTTTAGAAGCAGTGGTGGACCGTTACCCGGAGGAGACAAAGCATTGGAGGGGCACAGCATTGTTCACAAACAATACAGTGCCCCTCCAATTATTGTCTCCTCAGGGTCACAGTCCGCCACTGTTTAGAAGAGAGAAGGGAGGATTAAACCAGTCATTCCCAAAATATGCTGCTCACACGACAGTTTAAAATTTAACTACTGTATATGATTGCATATAAATTGGTCATAAAGTGGAGTATACAAATTTTGTAGAATCTCAAGTTATTTAAGACACAGTAGTCAAGGAATGATGTATGACTGTAGATAATGACGTATGTTTCGATGCAATTCTTGTGTGTAGAAAATATTACTATATGAAATTGAAGTGCAATAGCTACATGTATCTATGTATATGTATAATACGTACAATATTCAGTCCTGAAAGGGTTCATGTACGTGTACTCCAGGCTGAAAATGATATCTTAATTCTCAAATAAATAGAGTAAAATTCAATGAGCAAAATGCTGAAAATTTCATTAAAAATATATTTACTGGTAGTCTGTCACGTATACTTTATTACCTGAAATCGTAATCATTTCATACATACATGTATGTAAAACATGTCTCCCTTCATATAATAAGTTTTAGCAATGATCATCTTGCACAGTAAATCAGAAGTCCTTCCTATTTTCACATTCTTGGAGTACAGAATTTGAATAAACAGTTTAAAATCAAACAAAAAGATTGATTGGGAGACGATTATGACATCAGCTTGCTTATTGCATATTTATAATTATAATCTATATAGAGCGTTATAGCCATACATTAAACGCATATTTTGGTCTGCATCAATTGCCTGTGCAGTATCAGAGCATATCTTTAAAATGACCGAAATCCGACGAATATCCCATAGGCTCCTGTACAAGATTTACCATTGAGTATGAGACCATATTCAAGTATAATGCGCATGCGCGAATGTGTGAAATATACAACATGTACAACAATGAAAGCAATGCGATGCGCAGCATAGATCACAATTACACTCAATGAGTCTTAATGAAGTACATGTAAGTCGCATGTCAATGACCAAAATTGATACTTAAGTGATGATGCCATAATGTGACAAGTGATATGACTTGTTAAATCAAATTTCTCCCTTTTTTGTGGGGGGTTGTATAGATGATAATAATTATATTGGATGGCTTTATTTCATGAAATACCAGAAATATTCCACTTGATAGGTCAATATTCCACTCATCTGCGATTTGTGGAATATTTTCCCAAACTCTTGGAATATTTATATATACCAAAACTTTGGAATATGACTACTTCCTCATCCAATTTTAATGAAGTTTTCAGTCTTGTTTATCTAAATGTTCAGATTATAATGTTCAGCCTGATGTACCCCTTTAACACACTGGGTGATTTCAAGAATGATGTTATGGTAACTAACACCAGGCAAACACCAAACACAGCACCAAACAAGATGAAGAAATTGAGGTCTTAAGTCACTGCACCTGCAATGTACAAGATGCTGAGCTAGCCATAATGTGATTTGTGTTATTATCATAGGCCCACATTTGGTGTTAAGAGTAAGAATCAACAATGCAATCATTGAAACTACCCAGTTTTGTTCAGTAAGAATGTTTCACGAAACATCTTGTCAATTATTCCTAGACAATTTTGTTCTGAGCCAATCAGATGCAAGGTTTTCAGTAGCTTTTAACGAATAGTCATGCTCCTCAGAAATCCACTCTTGATTCTCAACAAATAACTTGTACCACAACTGTGTTTATATTTCTATAGTTGGAATAAAAATACTATCCCCAAAATTTGTTATTCTGCATTTTTTGTGTGTCATTATCTTGACCTCAAACTGTTTGAACTATTATGACTCGTAATGCCAGATCAGGGGCGTGTCGTAGAAAGAGTTTTGAGTCAACCAATCACAAATCCAGAAATCAACTTGAATGAAATGCACATATTAAGGACTAGCTCTTTTTTTTTCAACTCTGTGCAAAAGGCCCCAGGGCCCTTTAATAAAGTACTTTAACATCCAAGGTAATAGGGCTTGGCAGCCAATCCAAATCAAGACTTTCATGGGCGAAGTTATGATAGTGATAAGTATTTCATGACAAGGGGCCCCTGATCTTAAACATAGCAAACCCAACCCCCCTGGCTCCCACCACCCTGTCTCTCTTTTATCCTTTTCAACTTACACTAACAGTACTTCCTCTTCACTCTTTCTTTTAAGGCGTCAGCGCTGAGGATTATCCTTTTTTTCATGGGGGGGGGGGCATCTATTCTACACTGACGCCCATGAACCAAACCAAACAAAATACATTTCTAAACAACCACATTCTCATTCAAGTAAATAAATTTAATGTTCTGTAACACATGTCTTGAGAGCGTACAGTAAATTCTAACCAACATGACATTGCCTTTCACAAACAACCTTCTATGCATGTTGGGTTCTCTCCAACATTCATTGAAATGGACATATGGTATTCTTGGGTTTTATTTCTGGGCGATTTCCACAAATAGTTTTATCATTGATGATTCGATTTTGCTCTGCCTATCATACCACATTGCAGTAGCTAATATTTCAACTCACTGTGAGATTCAAAGTTTATAACAATACATTGTGTACTGTAACAGGATTGTTCCCATATAAATTCTATGATAGCAAGAGAAAAGAAGAAAATCAGTTGTCAACAGAGTGATAATACACCAGGGGCCCGTAACACAAAGCTAAGCAATCATCGTAGAACTTTTCTTAACGATTGATTGCATGGACTACAATGTCGTGAAAATCAAGCGTACGATTAATCACTAACATTTGTGCTACGGGACCCAGATGGTCGCCTTTAACGGGGGAAAAAAAGAGGGGTCAGAAAATGCTCTGCCCTTCTGAGAAAGGGGTTCACCAAAGGCAGATAAAAAAACAAGATATTTTTTATTCTGAACAATAACAATATTCTGTTACATCTCTTGGTCACTCGTGCCTCAATATTCTCAGTCAAGATTTACATTCTACGGCATAGGAGGGTATTTCCAATACATTTTTCAAGATATGTTTTTCATTTTAAAGAATTCCTTCCAGTGCATGGATGGTGAGCTCTGCGAGCGATGCGCTAGTATTGATTTCATGAATGTTTGAAACTGGAAAGTGTTTCTAGACCAAGGTCAAGAGAAGAAAACGTACAGTTGATAAGGACTTTTGGGGCATTGCAAGAAATTTGAGATCAATTGCAAATCTATTTAGGGTTCTCAAATCAATCATATGTCTTGCAATTAATATTAGATTTTCTATTGCTGATCTGCTTCTGGCAAAGGTTTCTAAAACTGATTTTGTACAGCTGAAATTGATCTATCAATCATAAAAGTGCAACAGAAATCTGCAATTGATTGCAAATATTTTCTCGCAACTGATTGCCAATACTTTCTTGCAACATCCCTTAGATTCACTACAGTGAGGGAAGCAATAATCAGCAATGTTTATTCCATTTTGATCAAACTTATCAGTCTTTTAAAAGCCTGTGAAGGATTATAAGTACTCATGTCACAATGAAATGCCGTATACATCAAATGTACCATTGATGCTGAGGATACATGGGCATCCATATCCATGTTGATAAGGTGGGCATTATTTACCCCATTTCCCTCTCAAGAGCACGTCACGTCAGACACATTTTAGAGGCTACATCTTGATATAACAATAGTTATTTACAACACAATGACATCCACACGATAGATATCCCAGGGGACTGACTCATCGGACAGGCAGCCATCTTTGCGTCATCTCTGATAACTTCTTGGGTTGCTCTGCAGGGGAGGTTATACAGAAAGAAAACAAAAGTGTGATTGAAATTCCAGGCTATTAATTTCAAGGTGACAAGACATTTGCTCCGGCGACAATTGCTCCAGGCTTTATTTCATCTAAGATATAGGGTTAGAGTTACAATAGAGTTTCATGTTAGGTTTAGGAAAGGGTATGGAGTTTAATCCAGGGTTGAAGTTGGTCATTCCATTAACATGTGGAATTTGCAGCGGAGATATTGTCACCAGAGCAAATGTCATGAAACCAATTTCATTACTGATGCACACTTGACATTACCCACAATATAAAAATTTGAGGGATACTATCAATATTATCCCTTTGGGGTGTTCATCAACATTTGTCATCGTCCCATGCTTGCTTTGTAAAGTTACAAAGGTACTGCAGCAAACAGCAGTCAATATGCTCCAAGTGCGAATAAACATCTTCCCAAAACGACAGTAGTGCCTCAGTGAGATTTGAATACATGACCCTCTGATTTCAAGTCACGAGTCAGAACCCTGCATCAAAACACTTCCACAGCAACAATGAATGCATCAAGCTATGATCAACATACAATATGGGGATGATGTTTTATTGTGGTCATTAAAGGGGTACTCTGGGCCGAAAATCAATACAAAGAAATAAGATGAATTCACTGAGCAAAATGCCGAAATTTCATCTAAATCTAATACAAATAACAAAGTAACTGAATTACAAAGTTAAGCAATATTTTATGAAAACAGTTATATGCAGGCTGTCATGAATATGCAAACCATAGCAGGGCTGATAATGTCATGTCCCCACTTTCCTTTATCATATATATGTTCTTACATGAAATCATAATTATTTCATATTTACAACATTTGTGCATATGTCTCCCATGTAAAAAAATAAGTTGCATCAGTGAACTATCTTACACATTACATCAGAAGTCAATCCATTTTCCCCCTTTTTTTGAAGGATAAAATTGGAATAATCATAATTCAAATAATAGAATACAAAAGAATAAGTGGAGTCATTGCATATTCATGAAGACATGCATAGAAATGAATCAAAATAATGCAAAATTTTCAAAGGTCCTAACTTTTTTTTGGTCTGATTTTACTTTCCTGTTCAATTCTTATAATTTTCAGTCTTGGGTACTCCCTTTAAATCTTTAAAGGAAAATGAAACCTTTCAAACAAGATAGCTTGTGCAAATACAAAAAATCAAAGAAACAGATAAACAAAAGTTTGAGAAAAATTGAATGAATAATAAGAAAGTTAAGAGCATTTGAAGTTTAGATCATTAATGTAATGTACATCCTCCCATTGGCAATGCGACAAAGATGTGCGATGTCACATGTGAACAACTTTCCTATTACTTTTCTATGTATTTTACTTGGAATTCCTCTATTATCACATCTGTCAGTAGATCATGTATTCTTTCTACATGTATAGGAAGGCATGTAATACAGATTATCAAAGAATACATTGTGGATAAAGAGTTTGTATCACCCTAAGAAAGAGAAAAAATGTACATTTTCAGGGTATTTCATAGTCCATCAAAGGGAAAGTTGTTCACATGTGACATCACAAATAATTGTTGCATTGCCAATGGGAGGATCTCCATAGCATTAGTGATCGCAATATTCAAATGCTCATAACTTTCTCATTATTTGTCCAATTTTTTCTCAAACTTGCTGTGATCTTATTTTTTTATTTTTCTGTTTCCACAAAAGCCAACTTGTTCCAAAGGTTTCATTCCCCTTTAACAAAAATTGTATTTCACCTTTTGTGAAGTCTTCTGGATGCCTGTTTACGTAGTCCTGGATGTAGAATTCTTTCTCTGCTAGGGCCCTGCTTTCGAAACGACCAATGAAGTAACCTATCACTCCACCAATTACAGAAGCAGCAATGTGCCTATGTCCACCTGCATTGGAGTAAGAGTGAGGGAGAGAGAGAAATAGAAAGGGAAAGGAGAGACAGACAAATGAGGGAGATAGAGATGGAAAGGGAATGAGAGACAGACAGACAAACAGAAAGAGGAAAAATTAATACATACAGAGTAAATTATAACACATTATCAAAATTAATGCAATAAGAAGTAGAGAACATTGGGAATGTAAGTAAATAAGTAAAGAATTCCATATAAAAATTCCTTGACTTTATTAATTCTCATTTTGTTTCAGAGGTACATGTAGCCCGCCAGTTTTTGGACTAGCAGGCACATTTTGCCCACATGTACAATACTCGGTAGAGAGTGGTTGTATTTTCTGTGAGTCCAACCACTAATATACAGTGCGTATCAAAAAAAAGTTTACACTTAGAAAAAATCCTGTAAAATTATACATTTGTAATATTCTGAAATTTTTTTCACATTTTAACATTGGTACAGATCCATTCAAGCAAATGACGATATAACTGTCGAAAAATATTTCCGCTTGAGTGAGCACCACTTACTTTTGAAAAGTTAGTGAAAAATGATTTGCGCAGAACTTTGAAATAGTTATGCGAATAAAAGTAGACC
Source organism: Lytechinus pictus (assembly GCF_037042905.1). Classification (NCBI taxonomy): domain Eukaryota; kingdom Metazoa; phylum Echinodermata; class Echinoidea; order Temnopleuroida; family Toxopneustidae; genus Lytechinus; species Lytechinus pictus. Next base: position 9,194,448 of record NW_026974140.1, on the reverse strand, counting down.
TTAATCATGAAGAACACGTTGAATTTAGCTAGTAAAATTGGTTTGAAGATATCTTTTACCTTTTTAACTTGTTTCCTTGCCCAAAACACTTCGAAGAGTGCATTGCGCCCCACCCCACTCCCCCACACACCGAGGCCATCGTGGCGATATCTGCTTTACACTGAGCTGTGATGTACATGAAATGGCTTAGGCTTGATTTTCATTTTGTTAATCATTGTCAAGCTTGGAAAAGGTGTGGAGAAACAAGTATTAAATGAAAAAATGAAATGTAAACCCATTTTAAATGAAAAAAATTTAGTGAAAAAATGCTGGAGATGTCTGATATAAACTTTTGTTCAGATCTAGTTATGTCCTCAGATCCAGCTCGCACAAAAAGGGTAAAGGTTGTGCTTACTAAGTGTTGAAATTTCAATTTGGGTTGCAAAATTGTTACAAAATGCTTGAATGTATCTGTTTTATTTCAATTAACTAAAAGTGCAAGGGAAATGTATGAGAAATGTTTCGCAGGGTAAATTTGATTTCACCCTTTCCCCTTGACACAGCGTGAAAACGAGCATTTCTGCGCAAACAGATTTCTGCGAGCTTTACAAGAATGGACAGTGCTCACTCAAGTGTAACATTCTGTCAAAACTTTTACTTTCATTGGATAGATGAGACCCAAACCTAAGATTATATGTGAAAAAATTACCCACATGTTGTATATTTTTTAATTCCCAGGGCTTTTTCAAAGTGTAAACTTTTTTTTGATACGCACTGTATAACAAGATACAGAAGACTTTCATGGTTGGTGATGACCAAATAAAATGATGTTTACCATGTAGACTAGTTTCTACCAACCTTAAAGGTCAAGTCCAACCCAGAAAAATGTTGATTTAAATATAGAGAGAAAAATCAAAATACATGTAGCATAACACTGAAATTTTCATCTTAATCGGATGTAAAATAAGAAAGTTATGACATTTTAAAGTTTTGCTTATCTTTCACAAAACAGTGATATGCACAACTCAGTGACATGCAGATGAGACAGTCGATGATGTCCCTCACTCACTATTTCTTTTGTTTTTTATTGTTTGAATAATACAATATTTCATTTTTTCCAGATTTGACAATAAGGACTAACTTGACTGAATCATATACAGAGTGAGTCAGAAAAAATGTCCCACTTTTGTAAAGTTGAATTGTTTAAAATAAAAATATTTAAAGGAGAATGAAACTCTTGGAGCAAGTTAGCTTTTGTGAAAGCAGAAAAATCAAAGAATAAGATCAACAAAAGTTTGAGTAAAATAGGACTAGCAATAGAAGAGTTATGAGCATTTGAATGTCGAGATCACTAATGCTATGGAGATCCTCCAATTGGTAATGCGACCAAGATCTATGATGTCACAGATGAACAACTCTCCCCTTTTGGACACTGAAAATATACCCCCAAAACATCTCTTTTTGCTCATTCTAATCATATGACAAACGATTCATCAATGATATAATGTTGTGAAACCTCTGTACTTGTCCTCTCATAAATAGAACACCTCACCTTGTGATAGACTCTATAAAAGTGAGAATATAAGTGAAATAAGTACTAAAGTAGTGAGGGAGTTGTACGTGTGTGACATCACAGATCTTGGTCGCATTGCCAATGGGAGGATCTACATGGCATTAGTGATCTCAATATTCAAATGCTCATAACTTTCTTATTATTCATTCAATCTTCCTCAAACTTTCAACAATATGTTTCTTTGATTTTTCTCTTTGATATGGATTCAGCTGGTTTCAAGGGTTTCATTCTCCTTTAATCATTAGTTTCATGATATGTCTTGATAGAGGTATCCTCCAAGTACATTCAGGTACCATGTTCATTTGATCCCGTGCACGCATGACTGAACATCGGACAATCTTTAGAAGACTGTCAGATCTCACTTGCGCCAAGTTACTGGGTGATGAATAAAACAGTGCTTTAGACAAAGACAGTCAGACAGACAGACTGGCATGCTCACACACACACACACACAAACACACACAACACACATGTTAATAACTGGTTCATAATTTTCTCTTTTCTGATTAAGAATTGATTTTTAGCAAGATCACTGAATGTTTAAGTGGCAATTCCCGACAATCTTTCCCCTTAAAACACATTCACTACCACCATCATATCATCTTGATCTTGATCTTCATCATCATCATCAAGTGCACATAAATCCAATATGCTGGTTATGTCTTTTGTTGGTCAACAATGAAAATTTACAATGGATGTCTGTGCTTTTGTTGCACTTGCCTGTAAAAGGGCTTGCTTGATTTGGCAGCAGTCACTTGAGCCTCTTTTTCATTGTTGAACCACAATAAACTACCTCAACAAATACAAAAATTCCCTTTTAATTGTTTGTGTTTTTATTCACCGACGTTTGCAGTAATTGTGTGCTTGTGTGTCTGTGTGTGTGTGTGTGCATGTTTGAGTAGGTCTGCCAGTGCGTGTGCATGTGTGTTTGTGTGTGTTTCAATCTGTCGGACTGTCTTTGTTCAAAAGAGTGTTTTATTCCCCACCCTGTAACTTGGCGCAAGTGAGATCTGACAGTCTTCTAAAGATTGTCCGCTGTTCAGTCATGCGTGCAGGGGATCAAATGAAAAAGGTACCTGAATGTACTGGGAGGATACCTCTATCAAGACATATCATGAAACTAATGATTAAATATTCATATTTTAAACAATTCAACTTTACAAAAGTGGGACATTTTTTCTGACTCACTCTGTAGTATTAAACAATGCCAATTCTGCATGTTCAGAGAGGAATCAATCGTTGTTTCACTTTACAATGAGGATTATATTATATCATTATATTTCATATAATAAAATACAAAAGAAATAGTGAGTGGATGACATCATCTGTCTCCTCATTTGCATATTGACCAGGTTGTGCATATATCTGTTTTGTGAAATTAAGCAAAAGTTTAATATGTCATAACTTTCTTACTTTACATCTGATTTTGATGAAATTTTCAGTTATGCTTGTTTGATTTTTCTCCTTTGGATCAAAACAACTTTTTGTTGGGGTGGACTTGTCCTTTAAAGAAATTTGTGTCTAATCTTAAAGGCTATAATGGTACGCAGACGGGTTCCTCCCCTGGTCCGCGCAAATCCTTCAAACGTCACTATTTATCACCAGGAGCTGGACATAGAGGAACAGAAGATCCTGCGTCCAGAACCAAGCCTTGAAATAAGCAGCTGCAGACCAGGGGCAATTTTTACAGGAACCGGGGGCAATTTTCTGGAACCAGGGGCAATTAAAAAAAAAAAAGAATATAACGGTGAACCACACTGCAAATTTGTTTATAGTAAGCGCAGCTCCTGCAATTTTGTAATTAGTACATGAATAGCATACTAAGTAATAGGCTTATTCAAACATTTAAGAAATCAGATTTAAATGTGTGTGTTTTGACACCCTCACTCCACATCCCCTTTACAACCACACACACATGGGCTTATTTATTTTTCATCTTTAATGAACCACAACCAATGAACTCCCCCCCCCAAAAAAAAAAAAAAAAAAAAAAAAAAAAAATCTAAATAAATGAATAAAATAAATATATAAAGAGAGAGAGAGACAAAAAGAGAGGGAAAAGGAAGAGAAGAAAAGAAAGGAGAAAGGAAAAGGAGGAAAAAGAAGAAGAAAAAAAAAGGAAGGAAGAGAAGAATATTTAAATAGAAAGGAAGATGGGAAGAAAGATAAGAAAAAGAGAGAGAGAGAGAGGAAGAGGGGACAAGAGAAGAAAAAGAGAAAGGGGGTGGAAGAGAAGAAAAAAGAGAAAAGTGAGAGGAAAAGAGAGAAAGAAAAGACAGGAAAAAAGAGAACAAAAGGGGGAAAGAAAAGATGGGGAAAAAAAAGAAGAAAAGGGGGAAAGGAAGACAAGAAAAAAAAAAGAAGAAAAGGGGGAAATAAAGAGAAGAAAAAGAGAGAGAGAGGAGGAAGGAAAAGAAGAGGAAGAAAAGGGGAGAGGAAGAGGGGGAAAGAAAGAGAGAAAGAAAGAGAAAGGAAGGGGAATGAGGATAAGAGAAAGAAAAAAAAGAAATAGGAGATGGGAAACGAAAGAGGGAGATGTTGACCCGGACGTCGATTTGATGTTCGAACTATAGGCGGCGCCAAAATGATGTTCGATCTAGTGGGCGCCGAACTGATGTTTGAACTGGGAGGGGGCGCCAAAGTTGGGGAAGTACAATAAGAAACAAGATGGCGGCGTAAACATCGGGCAAGTCTCTTCCGTCTTTTCACAATATTTTTTCATTTTTTTGATGAATTCTTGTTTAAAAATAACAACGAGAGTGTAGAAATTTCGGAAATGAAGTTTTATCCCATGTACATGATTCAGAGCTAGATCTTTTGGCCATATTAGCTAATATGCCCAGCCGCCATTAATACCGCTCATCTAAGTAAAAAATACGGGACATATGTGTGCGTTTTGCGCCCGTCCCGGATTTTTTTTTGTTGGTAAAGCTTTACGCGGTATATATAAATCTTAATTTCACTACAACGAGTGAATAGGTGAGCGTGGCGCAGTGCATAATACGTAGACAACTAAGCTTTCGTGGTTCGAATCTCAACAAGGTTCCTTTTTTTTAAGGGGATCGGGGATGTGAAGTATTTCGGTGCTATTTCTAAAGGTCGACATTCGTTTTTATTGTGTATTTCATGAACTTCAACAACTTTTCTATATTGCTTAAATCCGAATTTTCAGGAAATTTGTCACTCTATACTAGCACCTTAATATGCCCAACAACTTTTATATATTGCTTTATTCCGTATTTTCATGAAATTTGTCACTCTATACTAGCACCTTAATATGCCCAAAAGAATTTTGAATAAAATATGCCTTTCCTACTTTTCTCTTTTCGCTCTATCCCCCCTCAGACATTTCAATCCCCCTGTCCGCTGCTTATATACCCCCAAAAGAAAACCCCTTTTCTCGCCCTCCGGGCAAACACAAATTATTAGAATCTTGGCTTGTTCATCACTCTATACTAGCACCTTAATATGCCCAACAACTTTTCAATATTGCTTTATTCCGTATTTTCATGAAGCTTGTCACTCTATACTAGCACCTTAATATGCCCAACAACTTTTATATATTGCTTTATTCCGTATTTTCATGAAATTTGTAACTCTATACTAGCACCTTAATATGCCCAAAAGAATTTTGAATAAAATATGCCTTTCCTACTTTTCTCTTTTCGCTCTATCCCCCCTCAGACATTTCAATCCCCCTGTCCGCTGCTTATATACCCCCAAAAGAAAACCCCTTTTCTCGCCCTCCGGGCCAACACGAATTATTAGAATCTTGGCTTGTTCATCACTCTATACTAGCACCTTAATATGCCCAACAACTTTTCAATATTGCTTTATTCCGTATTTTCATGAAGCTTGTCACTCTATACTAGCACCTTAATATGCCCAAAAGAATTTTGAATAAAATATGCCTTTACTACTTTTCTCTTTTCGCTCTATCCCCCCTCAGACATTTCAATCCCCCTGTCCGCTGCTTATATACCCCCAAAAGAAAACCCCTTTTCTCGCCCTCCGTGCCAACACGAATTATTAGAATCTTGGCTTGTTCATAACTCTATACTAGCACCTTAATATGCCCAACAACTTTTCAATATTGCTTTATTCCGTATTTTCATGAAGCTTGTCACTCTATACTAGCACCTTAATATGCCCAAAAGAATTTTGAATAAAATTTGCTTTTCCTACTTTTCTCTCTATCCCCCCTCAGACGTTTCAATCCCCCTGTCCGCTGCTTATATACCCCCAAAAGAAAACCCCTTTTCTCGCCCTCCGTGCCAACACGAATTATTAGAATCTTGGCTTGTTCATCACTCTATACTAGCACCTTAATATGCCCAACAACTTTTCAATATTGCTTTATTCCGTATTTTCATGAAGCTTGTCACTCTATACTAGCACCTTAATATGCCCAAAAGAATTTTGAATAAAATTTGCTTTTCCTACTTTTCTCTTTTCGCTCTATCCCCCCTCAGACGTTTCAATCCCCCTGTCCGCTGCTTATATACCCCCAAAAGAAAACCCCTTTTCTCGCCCTCCGGGCCAACACAAATTATTAGAATCTTGGCTTGTTCATCACTCTATACTAGCACCTTAATATGCCCAACAACTTTTCAATATTGCTTTATTCCGTATTTTCATGAAGCTTGTCACTCTATACTAGCACCTTAATATGCCCAACAACTTTTCAATATTGCTTTATTCCGTATTTTCATGAAATTTGTCACTCTATACTAGCACCTTAATATGCCCAAAAGAATTTTGATTAAAATATGCTTTCCTACTTTTCTATTTTCGCTCTATCCCCCCTCAGACATTTCAATTCCCCCTGTCCGCTGCTTATATACCCCCAAAAGAAAACCCCTTTTCTCGCCCTCCGGGCCAACACAAATTATTAGAATCTTGGCTTGTTCATCACTCTATACTAGCACCTTAATATGCCCAACAACTTTTCAATATTGCTTTATTCCGTATTTTCATGAAGCTTGTCACTCTATACTAGCACCTTAATATGCCCAAAAGAATTTTGAATAAAATTTGCTTTTCCTACTTTTCTCTTTTCGCTCTATCCCCCCTCAGACATTTCAATCCCCCTGTCCGCTGCTTATATACCCCCAAAAGAAAACCCCTTTTCTCGCCCTCCGGGCCAACACGAATTATTAGAATCTTGGCTTGTTCATCACTCTATACTAGCACCTTAATATGCCCAACAACTTTTCAATATTGCTTTATTCCGTATTTTCATGAAGCTTGTCACTCTATACTAGCACCTTAATATGCCCAACAACTTTTATATATTGCTTTATTCCGTATTTTCATGAAATTTGTCACTCTATACTAGCACCTTAATATGCCCAAAAGAATTTTGATTAAAATATGCTTTCCTACTTTTCTATTTTCGCTCTATCCCCCCTCAGACATTTCAATCCCCCTGTCCGCTGCTTATATACCCCCAAAAGAAAACCCCTTTTCTCGCCCTCCGGGCCGACACGAATTATTAGAATCTTGGCTTGTTCATCACTCTATACTAGCACCTTAATATGCCCAACAACTCTTCAATATTGCTTTATTCCGTATTTTCATGAAGCTTGTCACTCTATACTAGCACCTTAATATGCCCAACAACTTTTCTATATTGCTTTATTCCGTATATTTATGAAGTTTGTCACTCTATACTAGCACCTTAATATACCCACAGAATATTAAATTGTGTTCAAAATTTTCTATATCGCTTTATTCTGTATTTTGATAAGTTTGTCACTTTATACCAGCACCTTAATATGCCAACATTTCTGTATTGCTTTATTATGTATATTTTGTATGCAGTCACTCTATACTGCATCAAATTAATACGGACTAAAGCAATAGAGAATTAAGAATCTTGGCTCGATCATCACTTAGTACTTTATGCCCACAAACTTTTCTTTATTCCGTATTTTGGTAAAGCTTGTCACTCTTTATTAGCACCTAAATAATTATGCCCCCCCCCAAAAAAAAAATCTATTATTGCGTTTCAACTTTACTATATTGGTTTTTACGTATTTTGTTGAACTTTTTATACTAACACCCTAATATGCCTCCCATTTTTGTTGCCTTACTTTTCCTTCGCTCTACCCCCCGCCCAGCCAGACATTTCAAACCCAGAACACCACTTTTCCCGCCCTCCGGTCAATAGTAATTATTAGAATCTCGGTTGATTCGTCCCTATGCTCACCAAGTTTTCTCTATAAGCTTTATCCCGTATTTAGTGAAGTTTGTCACTATACTAACACCTTAATCAATTTGCCCATCAAAAAAAAATCAAATTGCGTTTTAACATATGTTTTTCCTTTATTCCGTATTTGTAGCTAATCACCTTTGGAATATACATCTGTACCATTAAAAGTCTGTCTTGCTCTTTCTTGAGGAAAATAAAAATAAGGCTAAGCTAACATTGACAAAATCCATTTATGATAGGGTGACGATGGAAGAGTAGAAAAGATACGCAAAAATGTTGGACATAATAAAATGCCCTATATAGAGTTTAACAATTACGGAATAAAGCAATAACGCGAAGGACGAAAATTGAGAAACAACATAAAAATACAGCATAAAGTGAAAGTTCATGAATATATAAAATCATGCATAAAAGTTTATGCATTATGTGCGAGATGCGGCAAGACATATCTTGATGTCAGTGGGGCACGATTGACATGGAGGGCGCAACTTTTCGCAGAGGATTAGAGTGAGGATTGTTTGAGAGGATTAGAGTGAAGAAAGAAAGGTTTAATGAGAGAGATGATTGATGAGCTTGCCGGGCGAAAAAAAATGAGGAAATTTGTTGACTTGGAATATTTTGGCGGAAGGAGTGAAGGAGGTTAAAATTCAATATAACGGGGCATTTATATATAACGCAAAAGTGAGTATATGAAATTATTTACAATTTCTTGTGCATACTTTTTTTTTTCAATTTTGCCGTGCCTACCAAAATGCCACATTTATTTGAAAATATCCGAGAAGATCGTATATTGGCGGACCGATAGCGACATGAGGTTTGCTGTAGAGGGGATAACTTGGGAGTTTAGAATGAAAAAAAGGAAGCTATATATATGTTAAAATAAAGTTTTAGGTCTACACGCCGACTACGAACATCAAGTGCGAACTAGTTGCGTGAGTTTTTTGTTCCATGTTTAGGCCCCCTGTTGCCTAAACAGAGAAATGTTCCAGGTGTTATTTCAGGTGACTCAATATACTCAATAGTAAACGCACATCGTGTTAAAATACATAGCGATAATATAAACGAAGTGACAAAAATAACAAAATCCTGTTTGGAATTATTGGTACCATTATCTATAGCCCCTGGATCCTTAAATATATATATTTTCTAATGAATTAAATCACTGATCGTTGATTCCCATGCCTGCTAACTGCCGCCGGGGAAACCTCCGTACGACTTGAGCGCTAAACCAGTTTCGGCTGTCAGCTCATCTCATGTGGCGTGCTGACTACGATGCTGGACTGCAGATCGAAAGGTTCGAGTTCGATCCCCATCAAGGACAGAAAAAATAAGGTTAGTAAAACAGTGTTATGTAATATAATATGAAATGAAATGCACAGTATGATGAATAAATTGGATGGAATGAATGAATGAGGAATAAATCTACCCACCATGTATCATACAGAAAACACAAAAAGAAAACGAAAATACGATGCACATAGTATTTTATTGAAAACCCGCCGATTTCATATATTTTAGTGCCCCTTCACCCCCCCCCCCCAATCCCTAATCCCCGCCCCTCTCTCGCATTCAGCTGAAATACCCATTAACACGCCACTTCACTGAACGCCGATATCCCGCTGACTGAGCTTTGTTATTGTGCGGTCATGTGTGACACCGGTCGCACATGCTCTTACGCACGTCTAGCGATAAGAATTTTCACTGGGCTGAGCAGTTATAATGGCGCTTGGGCACAATAGCGAATTTGGCCGATCTTTTATTTAGAAGGAAAGTAGAAATCTCGGGGGGTGAAAGTTTCAGGTTTTGGGGTCCTTCGTGTAGGTGAATAGGAAGGACTCCCTGGCTTCATTGAGAGTAAGCCTACGTTAGTAAATGATTTTTACTCTCAAGAAGCCGCCTGGCTATTATAAATATAACTATAAGTATAATTATAACCTCGTTCGTAGACGTAGGATGAGTGCCTACCGCTAGGCACTTCAGGTGAAAATTAGGAAAGGCTGTTCCAGCATATTTGATGGGCTCACAATGAGGCTCAATATCTACGATTCACAAAACTGTTTGAATTTTCAAATTCCGATATCTAGAAGTCGAGTTATTGTCATCTTTGTGATGAAAAAACAGGCCTTTTTGTGGACAAAAGAAGATTGCGAAATCTTATTATTCTCTTTGTTTTGGGCATGGCACATTTATAATACATAGCTAATATGGGGAATTGTACAAGCTTTTTATTTAAATCTTAAAGTACTCAGATTGATTTGACATATTGGCATATGATTTCTTTGGTTCAAGGGCAACTACCCCTGGACGATAACCCCCCACCCCCCCACCCTCGGACAATTCCCCTCCCCCCACCCCCACACACCCTGGACAATTACCCCCCCCCCCCCGGACAACTACACTGTACCCCTATCCAAAAATCTACACCTAACCTAACCCTATTTCGGGGGTAATTGCCCTGTGGTAGGTTTGTGCACAGGGTAAACATGACTTGATATTGATTTTCTTTGCTTGAACATTAGAAATTAAGTTTTCAATGAATATAATTTGTAATCAAAGAAAGAGAATTAAAATAATAATCTTAGGATTTCTAGAAAAAAATAAAAACAGATTGATTTCAATTGTCTATTATCTCATTATTGTCTTGTTATTATGGTCTCAATAAAATTGTTGATATTATTATTGTCTCATCATCGTTTCATTATTGTCCCAATTAGTATTATAATTATAATAATTATTATTATGATAATTATTTTTGTTTCATTAATATTATTTTCTAAATAATTATTACAATTATAATTACTATCATAGTAATTATTGTTATAATTATTTCATAATAATAATTATTATTGAAATAATAAATATTATTGTCTCAATAATTATAAGGCCTATAATTATAATTATGATTATTTTTATGATTATAATTATAATTATAATAATTTTTATAATAATAATAATTATTAATGACTTATCAATATTACTGTCTCAGTAATTATTACAAGTACAATTACTTTCATTATAATTGTTATCATTATAATTATTTCATAATTATTATTATTGTAATAATAGTTATTTGTCTCAATAATTATAAGGCCTTTAATTATAATTATGATTATTTTTATAATCATAATAATTTTTATAATAATAATTATTGATGACCTTTCAATATTACTGTCTCAGTAATTATTACAATTATAATTACTTTCATGATAATTGTTATCATTATAATTATTTTATAATAATTAGTATTATTGTAATAATAGTTATTATTGTCTCATTAATTATAAGGCCTATAATTATAATTACTATAATTATAATTGTTTCTACAATTATATTTATTTTAATTATAAGTATTATCATTATAATGATTATTATTGATATCTCATTAATATTATTGTCTCAGTAATTATTACAATTCAAAGTACATCATTATAATTGTTATCATTATAATTATTTTATTATAATAATGATTACTGTAATAATTATTATTGTCAATAAATACTAGAATTGATGTCTCAATAATTATTACAATTATAATTATTATCATTATAATTATAATTGTTATCATTATAATTAATAATTATTATAATTGTCTCAATGTTTATTGTCTCATATTATTAATGTCTCATCATCACTGTTAATTGCCTCATTATTGTCTTCTCTTACTTTTTCATAATATCTTCAAATTAATAATTAACACCATAACAAAGGTCCATAAATCCGATATCAAATTCATGAAACACATCTCATGTATGTAAACCTATTTCTAAATTAAATTCATGCAAGGAGCTTTCTGTGCCATTCAAAAATTCAATACCATATTCTAGACATTCAGACGAATTCCAACAAAAAATCACATATCAAACAAAATTCTTGAAGTTTACTTGCAGTTTTGCTCTTAATACTTATTTCACACGAATTCTACAAAATTATTTTCAAAATAACAATTTGATTTTCATAATTAACAGAGCTCAAATCGTAATTTAAAAAAATATACAATGGCTGAAACATACTGTGTCTGAATACCAAGACTAATCTCAGGCCCAACGCAGTGGGGATGACGTCACTCACAGCTGTTCGTATACGCTCAAAACAACCCTGCTCGATCGGCCGAGTCAGATTCACAAACACCTCATGACACTCAAAACTGAAGCTCATATTCGCAAACTCTCTACGGACCAAATTTGATTAGAATTTCACAAAATGTTCTCAAATATACAATTTTATTACTGACCGAGTTTACAAGGGATCCGATGATTACAAGAAGGTGATTTCAAGCAAAGAAAAGTAAATACCTGAATATTAGGTCCTTCCCTCGCATGAAGGTAAGTTAGACTCCGTCTTGTAATATATTTCCAATGTTTACCGAAGATGTACGAAGCAACCGCGGGAATTTTTGACCAATCAAAATCAGCGGAATAAAGGAAGAAACTGACTCTGTCTTTTCGAGCAATGCCGAATGCAACTCCAGCGCTCGGCCAAAGTGCCGAGCGGAGCGAACTGTGTGTGTTAGATAGGCGCTCGCCATTCACTGCAATGCAAAAATCTACGTCTAGCGCTGTGTCCGCGCGATCGCCCGCCCGACTGAAGTGCCTACTACCGCCTTACCGGTACTATTCAACATTTAATTGTACTACGGAAATAAACATGATTTTTGTTTGATTCAATCATTGTATTTTTGTTTTGGTCCAATTATGCTTAATTGTGCGATATTTGGGCACTTTACTCTAACCTTGTTGTATCATAAAAAAAACTGCTGGCTAACGACCGACGGATTTCCATTCTAAGCCGTTCTCTGATTGGTCAGTTAAGACAGTGCGGTGTCTGTGTGTTCCGTGTACTGTGTGTATGTGTGATGCGAAGCGTGCTGTACATGTGTTCACTGGACGTGTGGGCATAGAGTAGATACCCAGTCGTTTTATTGATTTTTAAAATGGAAACATGCCGGTCAATGACTATATGTTTCAGTGTATAATGAAAATGGGGATTACTGCGTGGAAGTTCCTTTTGATATTAAGTCTCATATCAATGACATAAGTCCCTTCAATAGCAACTTGTCATCCTGCCATTATGAACAAACACATAGCCAATTGACCGGCATGTTTCCATTTTCATTATACACTGAAACACATATAGCCAATTGACCAGCATGTTTCCATTTTCATTATACACTGAAACATATGGTCAATTGACCGGCATGTTTCCATTTTCATTATACACTGAAATATATGTTAAACTGACTGGCATGTTTCCATTTTCATATAATACCGGTCAATTGACCGGCATGTTTCCATTTTCATTATACACTGAAACACAGAGCCAATTGACCGGCATGTTTCCATTTTCATTATACACTGAAACATATAGCCAATTGACCGGCATGTTTCCATTTTCATTATACACTGAAACATATAGTCATTGACCGGCATGTTTCCATTTTCATTATACACTGAAACATATAGCCAATTGACCGGCATGTTTCCATTTTCATATACACTGAAACATATAGTCATTGACCGGCATGTTTCCATTTTCATTAAAGGAGAATGAAACTCTTGGAGCAAGTTAGCTTTTGTGAAAGCAGAAAAATCAAAGAATAAGATCAACAAAAGTTTGAGTTAAATAGGACTAGCAATAGAAGAGTTATGAGCATTTGAATGTCGAGATCACTAATGCTATGGAGATCCTCCCATTGGCAATGCGACCAAGATCTATTATGTCACAGATGAACAACTCTCCCCTTTTGGACACTGAAAATATACCCCAAAACATCTCTTTTTGCTCATTCTAATCATATGACAAACGATTCATCAATGATATAATGTTGTGAAACCTCTGTACTTGTCCTCTCATAAAGAGAACACCTCACCTTGTGATAGACTCCATAAAAGTGAGAATATAAGTGAAATAAGTACTAAAGTAATGAGGGAGTTGTACGTGTGTGACATCACAGATCTTGGTCGCATTGCCAATAGGAGGATCTACATGGCATTAGTGATCTCAATATTCAAATGCTCATAACTTTCTTATTATTCATTCAATCTTCCTAAAACTTTCAACAATATGTTTCTTTGATTTTTCAAAAAAGAGACAAAAGAAGAAAAATAAGAAGAAAAGAAAAGAAAAGAAAAAAAGAAAAGAGAAGACAAAAAAGAAAAGAAAAAAAAAATAACATGAAAAGGAAAAAGAAGAAAAAAAGAAGAAAATGACAGAAAAGAAAATGAAGGAAAAAGAAAAAAAATATTAAAAGAGAGAAGGAAAAAAAATTATAATAAGTTACTGAAAATGAACAAAAGCTGTGGCAAAAATAGTCAATCCTGACTGGTTGCCAACCAAGGAAAGAAGAAGAAGAAGAAGGTCGCTAGCCAGCAGTTAAAAAAATAAACGAAAGCGACTTCTCAAGACACAGGTACCGTACCGGCGGTAATAACGAATGAGTGGGACTACGCTGAGTTTGCCTAAGGCTAAGCCAAGCCAAGGCTTAAATTCATACGATTTTGATTATCTTCGATATCAAAGAGATTTTACCCAGGCAATTTAGGTCATTACAAATTATTTTACCTGAGAGGAACGGTCTCCTGAGTAATCCATTGTTTACAAACGATGATGCTAATCCATAACCAGCGCACATAAGCGTGTATTTATTGAATATTTTAACCTGCCCAGCAATTTCTTGTTTCTCCACAGGTGCAGCCATGTTGAAATTACTGAACACAATCGGCGCGCGCGCGCGCGCACGTACGTCGATCGATCGATCGATCGATCGATATGTACGGTACCCCCCCCCTTCTCCCCCCCCCCCTTTCTCCCCCCCCCCCTCTCAGGTGTCCCCAGGGCCCAGGTGCTTCCCATGGCTTCAAATCCCTATTTCCTAACAATCCAAGTATATCACTATCAGCCAATGAAATTGAATGACTTCAGTAGCTTTACACTGAGGGAAATTTACAGATTTTTAGATCTTTATGTACCGCAATTAGCATATGGAGTGTTTCATCAACATTTTTTTAAGCGACAAGTTGTCAGATCTGACATCTTTCTCTGATGTTGATTGGCTGAGAGGTACTGTTACTATGGTAACTGTCGGATAAAATGGGACTTGTCGGATAAAACGTCCGACAAGTCCTTTCATGAAACGCTCCCCAGGGGTGGGGTGGGGGCGGAGCTTGTGCCATATACATGTAGACCCCCCTGAAAATAAAAAAGGATGGAGAAAAGGGGTAAAGAACGATATTATTTTCTACATATGTCAAAATTTATCACAATTAAATTTATATATTGTATAAGGGCCAATTTTTTGCCAGCTCGCTTCGCTCGATCGCACACACTTTGGCTGCATCCAATTGGTTCCAACTGGAACCAGTTGGCTGTATATCCAATTGGTTTCAACTGGAACCAGTTGGCTGCATCCAATTGGATTCAACTGGAACCAGTCGGCTGTATATCCAATTGGTTTCAATTGGATCCAGTTACATCTAATTGGTTTCAACTGGAACCAGTTGGCTACATATCCAATTGGTTTCAACTGGAACCAGTTGGCTGTATCCAATTGGTTTCAATTGGATCCAGTTACATCTAATTGGTTCCAATTGGATCCAGTTGGCTGTATCTAATTGGTTTCAACTGGAACCAGTTGGCTGTGTCCAATTGGTTTCAACTGGAACCAGTTAGCTGTATGCAACTGGTTTCAATTGGATCCAGTTACCTCTCAATTGGTTTCAACTGGAACCAGTTGGGAATTGTAACTGGATCCAGTTGCAATTCTTTCTGGATTTCAACTGGAACCAGTTGTTCAAATTTCCCTATTAAAACCAGTTACCTACTGGTTTCAATTGGTATCAACTGGATTTTAGTCCTGGGTTTAAAAGGGGGTTATAAAATATATTGAATAGCATAGAAAAATTGATCAAATTCCTGAAAGTCCTGCTAGTTTTGAAAGCTCATTCAGGATTATTTCATTTTGAAAAGTAAAGTACGGACCTTAAGTTGGAATAAGAGGTCACCTGAGATAGGGGGTACACTTTTTTTCAGCAGTGTTCTGGATTTAGGGGGTCTCCAAGGCAGAAAAGGCCCGCGAAAAGCCCTCGAAAGGGGGGTTCAGAAATTTTGGCAGACCTTCGATAGGGGGATGCTTTCAAAGGAAGGGAACGAGCATAGGCGTACCCTACATAAAGTAATCAGAAGTATTTTTAAATCGCCCATAAAATCTATCAATATTAAATGTATAAATGTAAATGGTTGTTCGGTGAAAGATAGGCAAATTATTGTAAAAAAGTTTATGATTTCTTTTGCAATGTTGGGCTGAAACTTCAGGGGAGCGTTTCACGAAAGGACTTGTCGGACGTTTCATCCGACAAGTCCCATTTTATCCGACAGTTACCATAGTAACAGTACCTCTCAGCCAATCAACATCGGAGAAAGATGTCAGATCTGACAACTTGTCAGATGAAAATGTTGATGAAACACTCCCCAGGAGTCTATCCCTAGATGTCAGATGAAGAACTTTCGTGATTTCATGCAAGAGACGAATACACAAAGCCTGTTTTTACTGCCAACAAATGAACTTGAACTGTTGGGACTTGCGACCTCGCTGAAAGGCAATAAGAGTCCTGGGTTTGATGGTATTAGAAATGAGCTGATTAAAGATATTGTGCATGGTATTGTGAGTCCCCTTGTACATATTTTCAATTTATCTTTCACATCTGGCATTGTGCCAAGACGAATGAAAATTGCTAAAGTGGTGCCAATTTTTAAAAAGGGTGATCCTCAGTCAATTGACATCTTTCTCAAAAATTTTGGAAAAAATTGTACACAATAGAACAGTAACCTTTTTCAAAAAGACTGAAATACTTTCAATATACCAGTTTGGGTTTCGTGAAAAACATACCACTACTCATGCTATACTGCACTTCATTGATAAAGTGGCTCGATCTTTAGATAACCATCACCGCATGATAGGCATTTTCTTGGACTTCTCAAAAGCTTTTGATACGGTTGATCATGAAATTCTAATAAATAAACTAGAGTATTATGGAGTTAGGGGCATAGCTCTTAGTTGGTTCAGGAGTTACTTAACTGACAGAAAACATGCGTATCGTTATATGGAACCGACTCAAGTTATCAAACCATATCGTGTGGAGTCCCTCAGGGATCTCTTCTTGGCCCCCTTCTCTTCATACTGTATATAAATGATTTTAGTCTGTCATCTGATGTTTTGTCATTCATTTTTTTGCTGATGATTCGAGTGTATTTTTTTTTCTCATAAAGATCCCAATACCTTGTCAGCAACGGTTAACACCGAACTAGAAAATGTAGTTCAGTGGATCCATGCGGACAAGTTGTCTTTGAATATTCAGAAAACTAACTATATGCTATTTAGTAATTCTCTGTCAGTCTTACCACACGGTTTATTATTTGACAATGTTGACATTATGAGGGTAAGATCCACTAAGTTCCTTGGATTACAAATTGATGAGAAGTTGACATGGGTGTCTCATTGCAACAATGTATGTAAAGTCATATAAAAAAATACTGGTGTTATCTATAAATTGCGTTCTTTAGTACAAAAGAAACTGCTTATTCTATATTCTACTCTAGTTTTACCTTATCTTAATTACGGAGTGTTGGCATGGAGCAAGTCATAGAGAACAAAATTAGAATAGATACTTATCGCACAGAAAAGGGCAATTCGAATTGTTTTTCATGCTATAGTTATCGTGCTCATACTAATGTTTTGTTTCACAGTAATAAACTGTTGAAGATAGAGGATATCTATCTTTTGCAGTTAGGCTCAATCATGTATGATTTTGAAAATGGTACTCTCCCAAATGCATTGGCTCAACTATTCATTAAAAACTGTCAAATTCATAATCATAACACAAGACAAGCAGCTGCTCTTCATACCACGGGTAAGAACTACCTTTGCTCTGAATACATTATCCGTTACTGGTCCCAAATTTTGGAACACACTTCCCATTGAAGTAACTCATTCTGTCAGTGTGTCGGTCTTTAAACGTAAGTTGAAATTATACATTTGCTGAAAGGTTATGCTGAAACTCTTCAAAATATTTAGTGTAAAATAGATTACTAATTATAATCCTTAGTTTGTTGTTTTTGTTGTACACCTCTTTTCCCTCTCCTCTTTTGGCGTTTATCTTATAAACTGCTTTATATACACCTCCCCAATTGGCCCTATATAACGCTCTCTCTCATTGCCGTCTCAACGACTTTTCTTCCTTGTATATAAACCTTTTCTCCTCATTTCATAATCCCTCTCTTATCGTTTCTTATGTCTTTTCATTCTGTATATAAATTCATATATATACTCACTCTTTCCTTCTTTTGCTAATTTCTCTCTGAACTTCCTTCTTTCCTTTTCTTTCCATTATGTAGATTTAGATGTGTAGTCTTATTCAAAGTATGTAAAATATCTATACACTAATCGTATCCTAATTGGGGACCTAGTCTTGACAAGCCTAGCTTTTTTTAGGTCTCCTCTTTCTTTCAAAAATGTGAAATTTTGTGTAACTTTTGTCTCCGTAATCCTACTCTGTAATGTAAATGATATGATTTATGTAACAACCTCAATGTATGTTTATACGCTGACAATTCATTTTTTATCTTGCTATTTATTTTATTAGCATTTGTTTTGTAACTACCATGTATGAATGTTTTTGTGAAAGGAAGAAAATAAATGAACTATGAACTATGAGTGCATGGGGGCCCGGCCTGGTATCCGCATCAGCTGGGCGCTCATGGTGCTTGCTCGAAATTGGTCGAAAAACTAATGGCCCTAATTCATTTCATTCTGACTTGACTTTATAATTCTGACCAACTAATATTAATTTAGAAGATTAAACTACCGGAAAGGAGTGGATACTATATCTATGTCTTCGATCATAACAGATTATCATGATGTTCTCTATTTAGCTTTCTTAAAAAAAATTTATCTACTGTCTTATCACCTGTACACTGAGGCGAATAGATGCATGGGGAGTGCCGGGGGTGGGAGCTTGATACCATCAGTTCCACAAACAATTAGAAATGCAGGAAATAATAAGAAAAGGTAAGGAAACGACAGAAGAATGGTCACTATTATGTAAAAAAAATTATCTCGCTACAGCAACTTTTGGGGAACTGTTCTGCCCCTCAAAATTTTTGCGGGCTCTTTCCGTAAACCACTGTGATTTATGTTACGTGTTTAGTAATCAAACTCTGGCACTGTGAACATTTTTATTTCAGTACTTCAGTACTCAGGTCCAAAATAATTATGTAGCCCTTGGTGAAAAATAGTTAAGGACCGGGGGAGCGTTACTTGAAAGGACTTGTCGGACGTTTTATCCGACAAATCCTGTTTCATCTGACAATTACCACTCGATCTCAGCCAAGAAAGTTGTCAGATCTGACGACTTGTCGGAGAAAAATGTTGATGAAACACTCCCCCGGGCAGTTTAGGCCTGCAGTTTTACTTGTTCCAGAGAGTAACTGTTAAAATTCTTTTCAAAATTCTGTCTTTTTCCATAGCACATTCCTTCTTATTTCCAGTAAGTTTTCTATGACCCGAGCCCTATTCCATTTGCCAATTTCTATTCAATTGCAATTCCTATACATATTGTAAATATAAATATTAGCAGGGGTATACTGTATCTGATCAATAGAATCCTCTCTTATAAAAGGAATTACTCTCGTTTTCATCTTGCTTCTGATCTCTATGAATGGTGATCCGGATTGTTTGGTTGGACAAAATATAATTTGCCCGTTTTAATATAAAACGATTTTGTTGAACTTTTGTTCTTGCACTATAACAAGCCCTTCATAACAAAGCAGCCTTTGTCGAAATTCGATGAATCAAAACGATCAGTGTCATCCTGTCCAACAACTTTCAACAATGACTTCTAATTTGTCCATTGTGATTATTTTGATGGGCATTTTTAATATAGATTTTGAACGTTGCAGAAAGCGTCTGAGAAGTGATGCCAACACTCTAAAAAAAGGAACATGCATGTTTGTTGGGTAAAAAGATACCAAATATTTTGTAAATTTTATGAAGTGTTGCGTTGAAATTCACACTTCAAACATGCATTTTGCCCAATATGGGGAGGGGGAATTACACAGCAAACATGCATTCCCTTTCTATCCAATATTGGGTAGATTTTTACTCCCTATTTTTAGAGTGAAAATATAGGCCTAATTAATCTATCGGGGAGCCGGAAGAATATTTTCATTTAATGTGACTGCATGTTTTCCCGATCGGCCGCTCAAAGAGCTAAAAGCTGAGGGAGGGGGAGGTCCTAATAAAGACTTATGTTATAATCAGGGCCCTAGCTGGAACGATTTTTTGGCTGAGGGTGCTGAAGTAGGCCTAAATTCAGGGGCGGATCCAGCTTTCGCCAATGGGGGGAGGCGAAAAAAAAATCACCCATTATTTTCCCCGATCGGCCACTCAAAGTTGATTTTTGTTTGTTTCTTTGAAGTGGTATTCGTCACAGTCACTTCTTATAAAACATTTTTTTGGAAATTTCATGTATTTTTTCCTGAAAATTGAACATTCTGGGCAATGTTTGTGATC
Source organism: Lytechinus pictus (assembly GCF_037042905.1). Lineage (NCBI taxonomy): Eukaryota > Metazoa > Echinodermata > Echinoidea > Temnopleuroida > Toxopneustidae > Lytechinus > Lytechinus pictus. The sequence continues at coordinate 9,174,120 of NW_026974140.1, read as the reverse complement.
CTGAATAAGATGCGTATGTACATGTACAGGCCCAACTGATCAAAAAGGGACCTGTTATAAGGACTCTTTTAGCCATAAAGATGACACATATTTCAACAATCAAATAAAGCGAGAGCGAAGCGCAAGTTGAACATTTTTGACATTCTGACCTAAAAATGAACATTCTAAGCACTTTTGGTAATCATGAACAGCAGTGGCGTAACTACGGGGGGGCATGGGGGGGCACGTGCCCCCCCAATCGGCTGGCCAAAAAAAAAAAAAAAACCGGGGAAAAGGAGAAAAAGAGGGAGAAAGGAAGAGAAACGTAGTGGGGAAAGAAGAAATTATTGTTCATTGAAATGTTATATTATATTATGTTATGTTATATTACATGAGAAGCATTTTTTCATAACGTTATGAAACATTAAGGGCCTATGTCTTCATTGTTCCTGGTGCTCGCATAGACTGTTTAACGGGATATATGATCCTGTTGTACTAAAACCTCCCGTTTTCAAAACAATATACACCAAATATATTTCCTCGCAATTCGAGTTATTATTGTTTTATGTAGTGACATTTGCTTCTTTTTCATGACTACTTAAAGTGATTGCCCTATTTTAAGGTCTTAATATAAAACATTTCCTGTCCGTGCTAACGTTCGCATTAGTTGATTGGTGAGATGTCTGCTCTTCATAAATTCATAAAATCTGTCCTTAAAATGTCAATTTTTCTGATCTGAATATCAAAAATTTTCAGCTCGCGCTTCGCACTCGCATCATTTGGTTAGTGAAATACGTGAGGTCTTCGTGAATTCCTACAAACAAGCCTTAGAATGCCCCTCTTCAGGTGTGAATTACAAAGAATTTTCAGCTCGAGCTTCGCGCTCGCAGTATTTGAGTAGTGAGATGCGTATGATAATCATGATTGCAATTACTACAAAAAGTGCTTCATGTGTTTAGATGTAATTCTAACAAAATCAGCAAAGGATTGCACTAGCATTAGATGACTATGCTGAGATATTTATACTCTAAATGGATTCCTAAAATATAGTCCTTAAAATGTCCCTGTTTGGGTCAATGTATACAAAAATTTCGGCTCGCGCTTCGCGCTCGCATTGTTTGTTTAGCGAGACGGATCATGATTACAAAAAACTTGCTTATAATGTCCATTTTTAAGTCTGAATATCAAAAATTTTCATCTCGCGCTTCGCGCTCGCATTATCTAATCAGTGAGATACATATCTATCTCTTTAATGGCACTGCTTGTCCTTAAAATGTCTCTATTAGGTCAGTATACCTGGGTACTGAGCGCGCTTCGCGCGCTCCCTAAGTGACTCGAATTTGTTGCTGGTGCCCCCCCAATGCCGTGACCCACGGTACGCCACTGATGAACAGGATAGGTATATAACTAAACAATGCGAGCGGACAAAAAATGAGATTTAGACCTAAGAACGGGTCACTCTATTAATGTTTTGTAAATCATGAAAAGGATGGGCAAAATTGGGTATCATACACTTCATTTTTTTTCATTTCATTTCATTTATTTCATTTTCAACAAAATATAAATCAAATACAATCATAACAAGTCGACATCATGAAAAAAATATATCAAGGTCATAGAATCAACTTGAAAAAGACATGTTATAAGAAAGTTACATACAAAATAATCTTGCGTAAAGGATTTGTGATTTACAATTTGTGAAAAATAATAATTATGTGACAGCGAAGCGGGAGCAGAAAGTTTTTGATAGGGCCTATTCTAATCTGAAACTGGATAATTTAAGCATGTTCTAAATGAAGAACAAGCTGCGTATCTCAATAAACATGCATGCATGTGTTTTAGATTTATACGTAGTATCTGGGCACTAGTCTATAAATATATTTCATCATCAAAATCAATAATGCGAGTTCGAAGCGCGAGCTAAAAAATATGTTATATTCCGATCTGAAAAGGGTCATTTTAAGCACTAATTTCATTTCATTTTTTTCGTTTATTTCCATTTTCAACAATTACAGTTTGTTTTGTACATTTTGACAGCAGGCGCGTAGCCAGGGAAGGGGGCGGTTGGGGCGGTCGCCCCCCCTCCCCAGTGGCGTAACAGGCGGGGGGGCAGGGGAGCAAGCTGCCCCCCCCCCCCTGGCGGAGCTCACCGGGAAAATAAAATAAAAAAGGGAAAAGGAAAAAAAAGGGAGGAAGAAAGGGAAAGGGAAAGGAAAGAAAAGAAAAAAGGGGAAAGGAAAGAAAAGAAAAAAGGGGAAAGGAAAGGGGAAAGGAAAAGGGAAAAGAAAACTAAGAAAAAACATAAAAAAGGGAAAACGGAAAGATAACGGGAAAAGGAAGGAAAAAAAGAACAAGTGAGAAAAAACAATTCGCCCCGATATAATACATTAGCATGATTAGTAAGACAGGGAAATAAATTAAAGATGGCAAAAAGGCAAACAAAAGCGGGAAATAAAGGCAATGGAATTAGCCAAAATCTAAATTGGAAAATAAAGAATAGGGACAAGATAACGTACACTACCGGGCCGCCGAGGATAGAGCGGGAAGAAAAATGGATGGTATATAGCATAATGTCGTATGAAAGTCTATCATAAACTTGCTAAATCTCCAAAGTCTCTGTCCTAGAGTCAAGACCCCGTGCAGTGGGGGCTCTTCATCTGTAACCTTTAATGGGTTCTATAACGGGCCCCTATATGGACCCTTCCTGCATTAAGCTTTACGTTGAAGCACTGGCGTACCGGGGGTGGTTCCACAGCCAAGGGGAAATAAAAGAAAATAAAGGAGGCAGCGAAATGAGATGAATGAAAAAAAATATATATGACATGATATTTGCTATAATGATGTAAAAATCTATCACATAATTAGAATTTCATTTTAACAGGCCTTTTTTTTCTGGCTCGCTTCGCTCGCTGGCGACTTTTTACAAATTTTCCCACATTTGCTATGGTGTGCCCCTCACAATATTTGGATGATTACGATACACACCTGCATTGAATTTATGTGTTGTGTTAAAACTATATAAATATACACGCAATTTGATTACAATAAGTGGCCATCTGTAAGGTTTAAAATGGCTTTGATATCAAGAGGTTCCGGGGCTCTGCCCTGGACCCCACCCATAAAGCACTGTTACATGGATGAGTTGGACCATGGCCCCAAAAGTTCTACAACCAAACAAAAAAAGAGGAAAGAAAGGAAAGTGTATTATATTTTTCTGAATATCACGTCAAAATCTATCTTCATGTTAGATTCTCATGAAAAGGTGATTTTTTTTTATCTCGCTCGCTTCGCTCGCTCGGGACCTATATTAAGCTACTTATTGCCAGAAGCGCCATACTCGGCCCCCTCGAGCATATAGAGCTTCGCTCTGATTCTCACAATCATAACAAAAATCCTGTTCACCGTGGCGTACAAAAAAAAAGAGAGAAAAAAGGAAAGAGAGGAGGGTGAAATACGATAGATTTAGATTTAGATTTTATTTCCGTTCAACAATTTTTTCAAAATATAATCAAAGTAACAATACATATTCAATATAATCGATAATACTGACAAATCAATGAAATTTCGTAACAAATGTTGAATATAAATTAAACAAAACTACAATTTGTTGCAGTAATATTATCAATAAAAAGAAACAAGAAATGAACGGAGGGACTTGCCAAGAAAAGCAAAAGCTTGTAGAGAAGGCAAGCCCCTAAACTTAGTTTCAATACTAATTATAAACAAACTATATATACAACTCTATACAAAAATCGAGACGGACACAGAAGACAAACTTAAAACAAGTAATCCACAAATATCAAAATAAAACGAATAAGCGACAACAAAAAATAAGAGAAAGTAATTCAAATAATAATAATTACAGTGGTAACACAAAAAAAAGTACTTACAAAATCATAATAGGGAGGGAAGAATGGCAAAGGAAAGAAAGAGGGAGATAAGGGAGGTGCAAATAAAAAGTGCAAATGAAAAGAGGAACATGGCAGGTGCACAGGTCGTAATGTATTGTATCATGTTGTAGTGTTGTTTTTTTTTTTATAAGTAAAGTTTGACAAATTTATTGGAAGTTAAAGGTTAAGTTATTATGTTGTTTTAGTTTAGGTTATGTGTTAGCTTGACTTGTTGGTGTGGAGTACTGACAAATGAGCATCTTTTTAAGTTTGCGTTTAAAAATATTAAGGTTTGTAGATTCTTTAAAGTCGTTGGGCAGGGAATTCCAATACACAGGTCCAAAAAAGATAAAAGAGTTTTTCGCTAATATAGTACGGGTAGGGGGTAGGTGATAACAATTACGTTGTCTCGTTGGGTAATCGTGTATAGAGGAGTTTTTACAGAACATATTTGAAAAAATTGTTGGGAGATTATCTTTGTTTAGTTTATACATAAATTGGGCGAGTTGGAAAAGATATAAATCACTCACTTTAAGAATATGATTTTGGAAGAATAGTATATCTGTGTGTGATCTGAATTGGGTTTGAAAAATTATTCTAAGAGCCTTCTTCTGCAGCAACAGTATTCTTTGTAATTGTGTTTGGATCGCACAACCCCATGCCAAAATGCCATAATTAATGTATGGTAATATTAATGTATGATACAGTGTAAGTAAAGTGTGGGATGGGAGAAAATATTTGAGTTTGTTGATAATTCCGATGTTTCTTGAAATTGTTTTGCATGTATTATTGATGTGTGGTTTCCATGATAGCTTATTATCAATAGTAACCCCCAAAAATCTTGTCTCTGAAACATTTTCAAGAACAGTATTATCAAAAATTATGTTATCAGGTATTGTATTTATTCTGTTACTAAAAAGCATAAAATTCGTCTTTCGTAAGTTAAGTGATAATTTATTCGCCTTAATCCAGTCAGTGACATGTATAAGTTCTGAGTTTACAATTCTTACAAGTTGGTTTACGTTATCATGAGAAAAGAAAATGTTCGAATCGTCAGCAAACAATACAAATGTTAGTAAATTTGAACTTTTTTTAATGTCATTAATATATGTAATAAAAAGAAGAGGACCAAGTAAACTACCCTGTGGTACTCCACATGTAATAGGAAGAGTAGAAGAAACAACGTTGTTGACTGACACAAATTGAGACCTGTCTGTTAGGTAGCTCTTGAACCACTCCAAGGCCTTCCCCCTGATACCATAAAAAGAAAGTTTATGAAGAAGTATATCGTGGTCAATGGTATCGAAGGCCTTGGAGAAGTCCAGGAAAATACCAACAGTATGACAACCTATATCTATGGAAGAAGTAATTTTATTAATAAAAGTCAAAATTGCATGCGAGGTGCTATGATTTTCGCGGAAACCAAATTGCGAGTTCGAAAAAGTATTGAATTTATTAAAGAACGTAATTGTACGAGTATGTATAAGTTTTTCGAGAATTTTAGATAACGAAGTGAGCAATGAAATAGGACGGTAATTATAGAAACAAGTTGATTATCACCTTTTTTGTAAAGGGGGATGACTTTGGCTATTTTCATTAGGTTAGGTACCTTCCCTGTGTTCATAGAAACATTAAATATGTGGACCAGAGGATCGACGATATATAGTTAAAATAATTTTCTTAAGTAGGAAGTTAGGAATACCATCGAAACCTGGGCTCTTCTTGGTCTGTAGATTATTAACAATATTAATAATTTCTCTTGTGATCGTAGGATTAAAAAATATAGAGTTTGGATTTGGGTTGTCAAGAAAACTGTTGAAAGATTTATGAGTTTGAGGGACTTTGCTTGCCAGATTGTTGCCAATGTTTGAAAAATATGAATTAAATTCTTGTGCTATTGAGATGTTGTCGTCGGTAGTTGTATTGTTTACTTTTATTTTTGTTATAGAAGTACTTTTTTTGTTTTTATTTAATGCTCCATTAATGATTTTCCATGTGTTCCTCATATCGTTTTTGAACAAATTGAGTTGGGAGGTATAATATTCTCTTTTTGCAATGCGTAATAAAGTAGTGAGTGTGTTTTTGTATGAAGTATATTTAAAGCGAGATTCGTTACTTTGTTTAGTTATGTATTTATAGTAAAGGTTGTTCTTTCGGTTGATTGATCTCAAAAGTGATTTAGTAATCCAAGGGTGGAGTGGAACCTTTTTATAATTTGATTTTCTGTTAGTGGTAAAAGGAACGTGAGTATCTAGAGAAGAGTTTAATTTGGAAATGAAAAAGTTATATGCGTCATCAACGTCTGTGGATTCAAAAACAGTTGACCAGTCTGTTGTATTTAAATTATTAATTAGATTGTTTATGTTGTCATCAGTTATCTTTCGAAATGGAGTATTGAATGTTTCTTTCATGATAATTTTATTTGTAGATAATTTAGCAAAAATTGGAAAGTGATCAGTAATGTCACTAAGGATAATACCGGCTTTGGGAATTTGTTGAGTTATATTACTAAAAATATTATCAATTAAAGTGGCCGAGTTATCTGTCACTCTTGTCGGTTTAGTGATAAGCGGTAAAAAAGAATATGAAAGAAACATTTCAAGAAACTCATGTGAGGTGCTGTTTGAATTACAATCTACTAAGTTAATATTAAAGTCACCCATAAAAAAGCAATCTTTATTTTTAAAAACAGGATTTGATAAAATTTCATTAAGAGATTCTAAAAAAGTATTAACATTAGATTGAGGGGGTCTATAAAAAACACCAAGTACTAAGTTTTTACCTTTGGGGTTTGTGACTTCAACAAATAAGGTTTCTAGAACGTCGTTTGATATGGTCATGTTAGCTATAAGAGTATGGTCGTATTGTTGCGGTATGTAAAGAGCTACACCACCCCCAGGTCTTAGCGTTCTATTGTTAACAATCAAATCAAAATCAGGGAGTGTGAAGAGGGAACATGGATTATCAGAGAACCACGTTTCGGTTAAACCAATAAATGAAGATTTCGGAAACCGGTTTTTATCTAGAAATAGTCTAAGTTTATCAAAGTTTTTACTGGCACTTCTGATATTAAAATGGAGAAGAAAAAAACTTTCGCCAGTGTTATCTGATGTAATGATTTGAAATGTTGTTCTGTGAAATAATGTGATGTAGTGAGCTGTCCGAAGTGATCATTTGCATCCAAATTGTAATTAAGATCGGATGTATTATTGTCCATAAAATTCTGTATGTGTGCATATCATAGTTGGAGTTATCATGATTATCTAGTGTGCGAGTAACGTCATGTTGCGCCGAGAGTCATCGTTATTTAGAGAGCTGAATGGAAACCTAGAAAAATCAGTCATTAGCAGGGGAGATGGTGGTTAAACGAAACCTAAAGGAAACAATACACTGTGCTACGTGCCTGTTCCCGAGTATGTGTAGAAGAGGAGAAGAAAAAAAATGTGTCAGTGAAAAGGCAATAAAAGGGGAGTAAAAGAAGAAAGGACAAAAATAAAGCAGGGGAATTGAAAACTAGTGTAAGATATATAATGACCTTGTGCAGTGCAAAGTTTGGAGGGGGGGGGGTTGGAAATAAAGGTGATGAAAAACAGGACAAAAATGAAAACAAAGCAAACTTGACTGATCCTTAGTGAATAACTTAAAATAGGCCAAATGTAAACAAACAAGCAACAAATATCAACAAGAACGTAAGTAAGCAAAATAAGGCAAGGACAGAAAAAAAAATAATCATACTGTGTCCGTCTCTCCTGAAGCGTGATGAAATCTATTAACAAGTGGAATATGCCTCTGGCCGTCTCACCTGCATCACGCGATTCAATATAGCAGCAGTGCTGATTTTGAAAACTACTATAACTCGCACAAGATGTTCAGTGATACATGGTTACTCTTATTTCCACGTTTTATGAACTAGACCAATACACTTATAGAGATATGATGGCAATTCAACAAATACCCCCAACGTGGCCAAAGTTCTTTGACCTTACATGACCTTTGACCTTGATCATGTGACCTGAAACTCGCACAGGATGTTCAGTGATACTTGATTACTATTATGTCCAAGTTTTATGAACTAGACCAACACACTTTCAAATTTATGGCTGTAATTCAACAAATACCCCAATTTGGCCAAAGTTCATTGACCCTAAATGACCTTTGACCTTGATCATATGACCTGAAACTTGCACAGGATGTTTAGTAATACTTGATTACTATTATGTTCAAGTTTCATGAATCAGATCCATAAACTTTCAAAGTTATGATGGTAATTCAACAGATACCCCCAATTCGGCCAAAGTTCATTGACCCTAAATGACCTTTGACCTTGGTCATGTGACGTGAAACTCATGCAGGATGTTCAGTGATACTTGATTAACCTTATGTATAAGTTTCATGAACTAGGTCCATATATTTTCTAAGTTATGATGACATTTCAAAAACTTAACCTTAGGTTAAGATTTTGATGTTGATTCCCCCAACATGGTCTAAGTTCATTGACCCTAAATGACCTTTGACCTTGGTCATGTGACATGAAACTCAGGCAGGATGTTCAGTAATACTTGATTAACCTTATGGCCAAGTTTCATGAACTAGGTCCATATACTTTCTAAGTTATGCTGTCATTTCAAAAACTTAACCTCAGGTTAAGATTTGGTGTTGACGCCGCCGTCGCCGTCGGAAAAGCGGCGCCTATAGTCTCACTCTGCTATGCAGGTGAGACAAAAATAACAAACGAGGTCGTATCAAATGGAGAAAGCTAAATAGTAATAAAAAAAAAAAGCAAAGCAGGAAGCAGGATTTAAGCCCGTGTGATCTGTAGAATAAGAAAGATCGATCATATTCATATGAATATACATACAAAAAATCATTGCGTAAATATACGTCAGTGGTAAGTGGTTCTCAGGGAAAAAACAAGAGGCAAAATATTAAAAAAGACCCAAAACATTGCAATGATTAAAGATTGTGTTAACGATGCAAGAACTAGGTAGTTCTCAAATTCACTGCAGGGACGCTGGCGAAACTCATTAACGCACCGATTCTTCCGAAAATGCAGCCAGAGTCGCAGCGGAGAGCCCCGAGGCTCCCGCCGAAAGCCGGCGGACCGGGACAGCAGAAAATTCGAATATTTGCACCACACGAACAGACGCAAACATGTCGCCACCCAGAATTGGAGATTCCGGTGCTGTCCCGGTCCACCAACCCCCGGCAAAAGCCTCACAGCTCCCCACCGCGACCCGAACTGCACCCCAAGGAACCGGCGCGATGCAGGGAGCCTCTACTCGGTAAATTCGATAAGTCCAAAATATACCAGGGAGTTTCCCTTCGTCACTGATATTGAATTGACAAATAAAATAACAATTCACTGCATTTAACCCTTTAATGAGTCATTTCCAAACAAAAGAGAAAAGGAGGTCATAAGAAAGCCAATGATAAGGCTTCGCGCTCCAAGCACGCTTAATTCAATACAGTTTAATTTCTGATGTAGCCTATTGTCAAGTTTGCTGGTGCGTAATGAATACAAAAGGAGACATCTGCAAAATGTGTTATCCGTATATATCAAGGAGTAGTAAGCAAATTAGCAATGAAATGTACTTCAATTAGTCGTATTAACCTTATATAACAAATTTGCAAATTTGGTTCCTGATAAAACTTGAAACTGGATGAACATCAAGCTTAACGTCAAGCACACATTGGGCGATAAAACAGTATAGGTGTCTTGATAGAAGTAACAAGAGGCGCGTAGCCATGAGTTTGATTTACTGAAATTGAGTATGATTTTAGGAAAATAAAACGTAGTATATAGCAAATAGCTATTTGCTACTGATCAATTCAGATATATTACAACGGGGAAGAGAAATTACAAAGCAGCATGTTCGAAGTGGGGAAAACTGTACCAATAGAACATAAATCAAATACTGATGACCAACATGAAAAGGAGATGCGTGATTCTGTTAAAAATAGATGGCAATTGATATCAATCAGAAAATAAACACTTTTTATATATATTGGATCTCGTTGACACTTTGATTGGATAAACATGAAAAAGAGACAATCATATCCTGTAAGCTTCAACATTGTGATTTCTCAAATTTGGTAGGGAGACTTTTCAAGTTGTGAGAAGTAATGATACAATAAAGTAAATGACTCTAAGATCATGTCAATGTCTTTTGTAAACACGGTGCTAAAGCGCATGTGGTTTCTAATCGACTCATTTTAAGAAAATCATGAACGTACGAGAAAGGAAAACAATAAAACCAGTGTATATAAGTGATTAGATTGCACATATTACAAAAAGAACAAACAAAAAACAGATGCCAACATCATGTGGGATAACGATTCTACATTAAATGTCTTGTTTTGCGCCATTGATTTGAAATTTTGAATATCTCTGAGGCTTCTTAATCAAAAGGAAGCGCTATATGAGCGAAATTACACACCTTTTTTTAAAAATCACAGAGGTTTCCGTGCTTCGCGAGCATATGGGAAAGAAAATGTCCCTCTTCTAGCTTGCATCATCCCTTTCACATTTTGAGCTCGTTTTTCTTCTTAATCGAGTTATATAATCTCAGAAATATCAAAATTAGAACAGGTTAAAGTTTCAGAGAATTTTTTTAATATTTAGAGCATCAACGTATTATACTCTGTTTTGCAACTTGAGTTAACGAAATTTAATGTGGATACACTTTTTTACAATCAAATCTGACGTGACCAAGGTAGGCATAATCATTTCTGTTCTCTATTTCTATTTAAAAAAAAAAAGATTTTAAGTTTCTATACGCTTCGCGCGGTAAGAGGAATTATTTCAAATTCTTAAATATCTTCCCATTTTTGGGGCGCTCATAATTTCTCTCGAAACAATTTTGTTTTAATCATAGCGCGTCAATATTCGAGTTGATAAGGGTGAAAGAGACGTCTTCTTTTGATCATGAATGTGATGAGATATCGAAAACTTCGCGCTCCGCGAGGGAGGGGGAAACTCCCTGCACCCTCCCCCCCCCCCATATAAGGGGATTTTAAGTAATTTTATAAAAAAAAAGAGGTAATTATATTACTTACCAATCAAAATGAGAGCGCGCAGCGCTGGCAGATAGGTTTTGACAATCAAACCTGAAAAGGGATATTTTGAGAACTTTATGGAATACACGAAGAGATAAGGTACTTGACAAATCAAATAATGCTAGCGCGCAGCGCGAGCTCAAATGTTGATACCGAAAATCAAACGGAATAGCGAAAGCTCGATGTCGGAGCTGAAATATGTTTTGTATATTGACTTAAAAACTTTACATGACGAAAACCTTTCATTTGAAAACACTATACCCCAGTTTCCCTCAATCAAGGCTGCGTTTATCCGACCTCAAGCCAGAATCGTGATTTGAATCATGATTGGAATCATGATTCAAATCACAAACATGAATCACAATTACTACAGAATCAGGGTTAAGGGTGCGTTTATCCGCCACTTTTTTACCCTATAATCATGATTCCAATCATGATTCAAATCACGATTCTGCAGAATCACGATTGCGTTTAGTCGAAATTGAATATAATCATGATTAGAATCACAAACATGAACTACGAAAAAAAGGGCGTTTGGAAAGACGTTTCTGCAGAATCACGTACGAAAATGTTCGGATAAACGATATCGTGATTTGAATCATGATTATATGACGTCATTGTGTCGAGCTATTTCCGGTTCTTGCCAAGGCGCGCGCCCCACGTTGTCACATCACATGTACGTCGCCGACCTCCAATTAAGTGTCCAACGTTGACCTATACTTCCTGGGTCAAACTGCGCACTGTGATGCGCACTGGATCGGTCCGAATCCGAGGAGAAACAGCGTTGGAACGAAGGTCGTCTAAACCCTGATTCTGTAGTAATTGTGATTCATGTTTGTGATTTGAATCATGATTCCAATCATGATTCAAATCACGATTCTGGCTTGAGGTCGGATAAACGCAGCCAGACGACCTTCGTTCCAACGCTGTTTCTCCTCGGATTCGGACCGATCCAGTGCGCATCACAGTGCGCAGTTTGACCCAGGAAGTATAGGTCAACGTTGGACACTTAATTGGAGGTCGGCGACGTACATGTGATGTGACAACGTGGGGCGCGCGCCTTGGCAAGAACCGGAAATAGCTCGACACAATGACGTCATATAATCATGATTCAAATCACGATATCGTTTATCCGAACATTTTCGTACGTGATTCTGCAGAAACGTCTTTCCAAACGCCCTTTTTTTCGTAGTTCATGTTTGTGATTCTAATCATGATTATATTCAATTTCGACTAAACGCAATCGTGATTCTGCAGAATCGTGATTTGAATCATGATTGGAATCATGATTATAGGGTAAAAAAGTGGCGGATAAACGCACCCCAATTCTCTTCTCCAAGCACGACAAACCATAACTGCCCCAAGCAAGCAATTTAAGTATCAAAACACCTGTTTCTTGACCTCGGTCCGAAGATAACACAACAGCCCGAGCAAAGCATGCCGTCATTTTAATTCACTTACTTTCCTTATTTCGAGGTCGATTTTCTTCCTTCGAACTTGAAAATGGACTAACATTGGATTTCTGAATACAATATGCATTTGAAAACGTGATTAAATATCGAATACAATAATTTCATTCCGAAGGTCCTACTACAGGCAGAGAAGTCTTACGTAATAGCACAGCTGTTGTTTATCATTTCGTCCTTGGCTCAACGCTCATAATCTGGCCTGTGGAGGTAAAATTGAGACAGCGGGGATTACCTGGCCTAGCGGGATTGATCAGGCGGGTGTTTCATAAAGCTGTTCGTAAATAAAGAGCGACTGGTGATCCTGTCTTGCGGTAAATGGTACACACCATTGGCGAAGATCTAGCGCGCGAGAAAGGATCACCAGTCGTTCTTAACTTACGAGCAGCTTTATGAAACGGCCCCCTGGGCTTGGAAATGATTTTGGGATTTACAAACGCAAAATGAGGTATAGAACCGCAGTTTGCAATCTGAACTGCGGTCTTTCTCCAAACGGGGGTTTGACGTAATGTATTTTAAGCTCCATATCAGCCTATTTCAGCCAGAATGTATATGTATCTCATCAAACATCATGCAATGCGAGCGCGAGCGAAAATTTTATTTAGTGACATGAAAGATTTGTGTTAAATTTTATTTCCAAGTGTTCTCCTCACATCATTTTATTCACTCATCTTCCTCCTCTTTTTTTTTTCCTTTTCTTTTTTTTTCTCCTCTCTTTTCCCTTCTATTTTCTTCCTTTCCACTTTTTTTCTATTTTTTTGCTCCGCCAATAGGGGGTCCGGGCCCCTCGGGCCCAGTGGCGTACCTAGGATTTTCCACAGGGGGGGCAAAATCGGCCGCCAAAAAAATTGACAAGCAAAAAAAAAAAAAAAAAAAAAAAAAAAAAAGGGGGTATCGTTCCAGAAATAAAATTGACAAGCCAAAAAAAAAAAAAAAAAAAAAAAAAAGGTCTTCAATCAAAAATACAGCTTATTGTCTTCAAGTTCAGAGTGCCCCCCCCCCCCTGCCCCCCCCCCCCGTAGGTACGCTAGTGCTCGGGCCCCTTGGATCCGCCTACCTAAAAAAGGTTTCAACACTAGATCATTGGTCATTTTCTATACATTTCTCTTATGTGACACACCTACCAGAATTCCAGGGGGGTGCTACCTATGGAAAATTATACACGCGCAGGACCTCCTGGGAAATTTTTGTGGGTGCTTCAGCACACCCGCTTCTCCGGGCCATGCACACCATACTGTGTCCCCTCTTTTTTTTTTTTTTTACTCATCACGCTATACTGCCGCATAGAGCTTCGCCCTAACGCTCGCGCACAATAAAAAATCCTGTTCATCACAGTGAAGTACAAATAATAATGGAAAGAGAAAAGATTGACATAAGTATTTTTCTCTAATATTATGTCAAAATCTATCACAAAATGTGATTTAAATAATGATGATTTTTTTGGCCGCTCGCTTCGCTCGCTTACAATAAAAAAATAATGCCCTATATGCAATATCTGGCCCTCTCAAAATTTCTGCCTCATAACACCATTAGGCCTGCTCATAACATGATATGACCGAGAATTTTTGGGAGGCTCTTCCCCCCCCCCCCCCCCGGCCACCGACCCTTGTTACGCCCCTGGAGCGTAACTGTATAGAGTGCATATGTTTTTTTTTCGTGCGCCCTCTGAATAGGATGAATTGAAGCTAAAATTTGATCAACAACTCGATCTCCACATATAAACTTGTTGTGTTATGGCGAGAATAGTCCAATATTGACTGGTTACCAAATAATAACCCCCCCCCCCGTTATTTCAGGTACTAGTACATGGTGAGGACCTTCTATGTACTGTAGGCCCAACACGAGTCATTAATTTTGAAGGCTGCGTATTCACGCGAGTCTTCCTTCTTATTCTAGTTTGGGTTGATTGGCATGCAACCAGTCAAGAAATGACTATTTTTTAAACTGCTTTTTTTCTCTCTCTCTCATTGATAAGATGGAATAGCTTCCTTTCTCATTTTTTTCTGTCCTGTTTCTTCTCTTTTTTTTTATTTCCTCTTTTCTTTTCTTTTTCTTCTTTACTTTCTTTTCTTTTCATTTCCTCCGCTTTTCTTTCGCTTTATTTTCTTTATTTCTTCGTTTCTTTTAATTTATCTTTTTTTCTTTTCTTTTCTTTTCTTTATTTTTCTTTTCTTTCTTTTACCTTACCTTACCTAATTACCGCAAATACTGGAAGAATGCTGAATTAGCAGTCTCTTTTCTTTCTTTTTTCTTTTTTCTTTTCTGTTACTTTCCTTTCCTTTCTTTTCTTATTCTTTTCTCTTTTTCCCTTTTTTCTTTTCTTTTTCATTTTTTTCTGTACTTTTTTTTCTTTTGTTGTGAAGGATTTTTAGTCTTTTTTTTTTACATATAGCCTAGATCTCGGGCTAGATTTATATGCACCGATTACAAAAATAAATTATCTACTGTAATTTAATTGCGACTGAATTTTTCTTTTTATGAATTATTGTAAATTGGATAGAGTAGATTACCTGAAGAGAAGTAGTCTGTCAGTGTGTTTTCCCAGACAGTTCGGGAAATCTGAATAAAATCGAAATCCTAAAACTCAGACTACGGTAGTTCTCGAAAGGCGTAAATATTCATATCTGAATGACACGCGCCTTAAAACCTAAGTTAACAACAACAACAACACAACGGGACTTCCCCCCTTCGTCAGCATCACATGCTACTTGAGCTTGCGCAATATTCGAAACTTCCGGAACGAACGAAACGTACGTCAGCGTGTATACGTACGTACGGAGTGGCATTATCATTTGAAAGTGAAACTGAAACTTGAAGGCGAAGAACCACTCCAAAGGCGATCATCGCAAACAAATACTTAACCACTGGCTTGCCTGGATATCTAACTGTTTATAAATATACCGTGAGATTTAATGTATGCTTTACAGGTAAGTTTTCCCTAAATTGCGCAAGCAGAATAGACCCCTCAAAAGAAGTTAGAGTCAGACATAATTTTTTAAGAATCTCGGGTGGGTGATGGTCATGATGTGATGGTGAGTGAGTCACCGTTCCATACTTTAAGTTTAGGATGATGTTGTTATTGTCGGGACTTATGAGTCAAACCAAAAATCCCAAAATTCATAACAAGTTTCATTTTTAATTTTGTCTCTTGACTTGAGTCTTGTCAATGTCTAACTTTAAGACATCTGGCAGGCGTCTGTTTCAAAGAGTTTTTTAACATTTTTAATTTTTTAAATTTCTCCTTGTACACAGACGGCTCGCTATCGTGCAGTCACCATTAGGGGGTTAACTATGCAAATCCCTCCGACGGGGCTCATCGATTTTTTCTTTATTTCATAAAAATATATAAAAAGAACTGTACCAAAGTAAATATTCCGTTTTGGCCTGAAATGCACCAAAACGGAAAAATAAACTTACATAGGGAAAAAACAGCGATTACTTAGGCTGTCGTGCAACTTCACTTCCTTGTTTTACTTTTATCCGAACAATACATAAACATATGGCCATTGAGTCCCTGTACAGATCGCGCTAGAACTTCAGTCTCTGTATTTGGTGAGTGGAGCCAACAGAGTTCAGCGGAACAACCACCTTGACAGAGACCGAAGCTTTTGGTCTAGTCATGCTTGTCTTGAGTCTGAGCTCTGACCTCAGCTCTGACTGAGTCTGTCATGTCTGTATCATCGCTCTGCAGATGACTATCGGCTCGAAACCAATTCATGACTGACACGGTGAGACACAATTTTGGTTGGGGAAAGATATTAATTTCATCCTTTTACATGAATGCAGTTCTCCAAAATGGGACATTGTCTCAGTGTCTCCCATTGCATTTCGGAAAGAGTCTCCCAATTACGACAACGTCCAACACTAACAGTCATGCCAATATCTGTTGCCCACCCGAGGCAATGTGTACTCTCGGCACAATCGAATTAGGCTCTTCTGCTTACCAAGTTTTCAGCTGAGTCTTATTAAGGTTTGAAAATGATGCCCAAAATCAGCTAGATCTACATCAAAACTAACGTTAGACCAACAGCTTCGGTCTCTTGGACTTGGTTAATTCCGCTGAAGTTGGCTGAACTCTGTTGGCTCCACTCACCGAAAGGAGAAATTTTAAAAATTCAAAATATTTTAAAAGAAAAACTCCCAAAGTTAAACAGATGGCTGCCAGCTGTCTACATCAAAACTAGACCAACATATAGGTCTATTTCTGTCAGGGATATGCTCCGCTGAGACTTCGTTTGGCTCTGTGGTATCCCCTCCGTCGCTAGACCGATGACGGCTATTGGGCATGTAGTGTTGGAGGATCAACCGATGTTTACTACAGCGTCTATGGAAAAAGGGTGTGCTAGCGCACCCTCCTCGATTACTCATTTACTGCATAAAGTCTCCTTTTCATGGGCGAAAAGGGGCACAATAATAAAAGAAAATAATAGAAAATACAATCACCTTGCCACCTTTCCATAATATGCTGGAAAATAACAAATTTTTAATTTTATTCTTCTTCGATCGTTCGCCGTTATGTTTGTAATTCATCTGAGCGTACAGACGCACCCGCCAATCATGTTGTGTTACCATTTTCTGTTCATGAACTGACAATGGTAGCATGCAAGCCTTGGAATAAACAGCTGCAGACCAGGGGCAATTTTTCAAAAAAAATTGCCCCCGGCTCACGGGCTTTTTACAGGAACCGGGGGCAATTTTCTGGAACCAGGGGCAATTTAAAAAAAAAGAATTTAACGGTGAACCACACTGCAAATTTGTTTATAGTAAGCGCAGCTCCTGCAATTTTTTAATTAGTACATGAATAGCATGCTAAGTAATAGGCTTATTCAAACATTTAAGAAATCAGATTTAAATGTTTAAGTGTGTTTTGACACCCTCCTTTACAACCACACACACATGGGCTTATTTATTTTTCATCTTTAATGAACCACGAACAATAAACCCCCCCAAATAAAAAAATCTAAATAAATGAATAAAATAAAATATAAAAAGAGAGAGAGAGAGAGAGATGGAGAAAGAGAGAATTTAGATCAAATAATAATAAATTTAGAAAAAAATTAATAATTTGTTAAATTTTTTTCATGGTTAGAATCATGGGTGTGGGTGAGTGTTTGTGTGTGATTGTGACTGTGAGGTTCACTTGGATTGCATTTAAATTATGTTAAAGAAATGAAGAAATGAAATCAATATCTAACTCGGTCTATTCAAATTCCAGCACATAGCCACAGGCTATGTACATGTATTGTAGGTTCATGTACCTTGAGGTTTTCACAAGTTATTTGAAAATGCAGATCTCCACAGAAAATGCCTTTCATTCTGTGAGAGTCTTAATTCGGTGAAAATCATATTTATTCATTAATAACTTAAATATTCATCACAAATATTCATCAAAGGTTTTCACAAGTTATTTGAAAATGCAGATCTCCACAGAAAATGCCTTTCATTCTGGGAGAGTCTTAATTCGGTGAAAATGTATTCATTAATAACTTAAATATTCATCACAATGAAAAAATCATAAAGTTTTTTGACCATTCTCAAAAATTAACATGAAATCTAACGGAAAATCACCATCACTTAGGCCATTACTGATAGAATTCTCACCCAGAGCTCTTGCAGAGAACATGAGCGCAAACTGGCTAGCTAACACTAAAGCACCACACTCAAGTGCATGGCGTCCTATTTTTTTTTTAGATGGAGCCTTGTTTGATTTATTGTCTGATATTTACCCCTCTCCAAGAATGAAATTAAAAAGCTATAATTCACAACTATAAGCTAAGTGATTTTTGGATTATTAAGGCTCCGTTTTGACAAGCAAAGTCGGCGACTGTGAGGATAAAAGACTCGCACATCGTATGTGCTGTGAACAGGGATTTATCTCCTGTGCAATTCGAATTACTATATCACAGGATTGTGATATCCCGACTGGAAATGTGTGCATTAGAAATTGCACATGGTGAAGTATGGAAAACTGTTACCGCTACCGGAAGCAAGAGCCTACATGTATTACAGAAAAAAAAAGACGGACGTAGCTCACTTTTTATGGTACAGAAAAAAAGACGCACTTGGCAATTTGAAACTGTGCTTATCGTAAATTGAAAGTTACTTGATTTTGGCTTTTCAGATATTTAAATTACATGTATGAAATGGCTTCACTGCTCACTCACGGCGGGCGCAGTTACCTGGAAAATATTTGCGCCCGGTCGTCAAAATTTTTATGATTTTGGGGCTTTATGGGCGCAATTGATGGCTTTATGAGTGCGAATTTGCGCTCAGCGCCCGCTTATTTTAAGGCTTGGTATCATGAACGTTATTGGCTGGTGTGTTTGTATGCTCCGCTGGATTACAAACATGACGGCGAACGATCGAAGAAGAACCTGGCTGATCCTGAATGTTTGTCATACAAATTCTGTGTTTTCCAGCATATATTTTTTTCGGAAAGGTGGTGAGCTGATTGTATTTTCTATTTTATCATTATTACTGCACCCCTTTTTGCCCATCAAAAGGAGGAACGCTGTAGTGAAACGGCGGTCGAACCTCCACCATTACGAGCCCAATGGCAGACATCCGTCTGTGTAGGAGGCCAAATTTTTTTTTTATGTAAAAAAAAATTGCTCTGAAACAGGGATATATATCAGTCTACATCAAAACATGCAAAGTTATTCCTCAGAGTGCAGCTTAGCAGCAGCCTGGGTCTTTCTGGGTGACAACTATTGAATTTTGTTTTCTCCAATTCTGGATAATATAATTTCTCATAAATTGAAATGAGTATAGGCTACATGTAGAGTATATAGATTGTAGTCTAGACTCTAGATCTAAGTATCAAAATTTGATATGAAATATAATTATGATTTATCATGGTTCAGTGGTAAAGTCCTGGAAGGACTGAAATAACCCTCTCGTTATTTCTTTTGTATTTTATATGAAATGTGGAATATTTCAATTTTTGCAGGTTTGACAATGACCAGTAACCATCCTCATGAAGCACATTAGGTTGCAACGATCAGGAAGGATTCAATTCAAATCTTGTTTCACACTATAATGTGGAAAAAATGATAATATATTTCATGAGATAATTGGAGACGGAAAGATTTTGATATATCACATGTTTTCTTTAGAATCCGTCCTGCAGGTGCAGTCTCTAACATGTCTAATGGGATAAATACAAAAGAAATGATGGGTGATGTCCTCGGTCCCCTCATCTGCATAAAGTTCAAGATGTGTACAATTGTTTTAAATGTGAAATTTAACTTTCTAATATGTGACTTTGAGCATGTTGCCATGTTTTTTTTTTCTTTCTCATTTCATTCAAATCAGTTTTTTTTTTGGAGTGGAGTTGCCCTTTAACTGCCTCCTACTGTATCTAACTTAAAGTCAGTAATTTTTCCTTCTATTTTCTTTTGGAAGGTGACATGGCCTACATTTTTAGAAATGGGATGATATTAATTTTCACGGTGCCAATTCTGGTGGCTGTAGCTTGTGGAGCACCAATATCTCAGGTATTTCATTTTCACATTAAACATGTTAATACAGGAACCTGTCTATTACTTGAACCTGCTTATAATAACTGTGAAGACTGTTTTTCTTGTCTTGCCTTATATCCAAGGCTGATTTTTATAGTTCCTGTATTGTAATTTTTGTATAATGTATGACTCACTTTTTCATATCTATAAAGTTCGAGAGACAACCAGGATGTATTGCTTTGTGTTAATTTCATCCAAAAGTTTAATAAATTTGGGAGAAGATCCTTTGCTCATGCATGCCCCATCCTTCAAAAATGTTCTTGATATCTTTCTATTAATTTAATGTTTTATCATGTGCCTTGCCCTTGAGCACTCTACATACTGTGGATGTGTGCATGGCTTAATTATCCCTAAAGCACAGAAATCCTTATTTCAACCCAGGGGGGGGGGGTAGGCAGTCAAATATATTGCTGTACACATGCGTGACCAAAAAAACATGTCTAAAGGGGTGTTTTTTTTTGGGGGGGGGGACGCGGGCCGTGCATGCACTCGTTACGGGTATCAAGAACACCGATTTTTTTTTAAAGGGTAGTTTTGAAAGACTGCGGGGTCAAACGTATTTAGGGTATATTTTTTTCCAAGCTTTTTTTTTAAAGACTAGCCAAGCTTTTTACCTTGGGCTTTTTCCTCCTCATTTCTGAAAAGTGTTCGGGCCTCAGACAAAACTTGTTTAGGGGTCATATTCTGGCGACAACTTGTTTAGGGGCCAAAATGTGTAAATGAAGCACGCGAAAAACTTGTTTAGGGGGTTATTTTGCACAAGGGGAAAAACTTGTTTAGGGGGTGTTTGAAAATAATTTTGTCCTGAATGTGTACAGCAAAATACATTTGACTGGCCCCTCCCCCTCCCCCCCCCCCCCCCCCGGATCTCAACCTGGAGTTGTGGACAAATCATGGAGTTCATTTTGGGAACTGGGACAAACCAGTAGGCCTAATATATTCCTACAAAAGAAAAATTCAAAGTCACAAGATTTTTATTTTAACAGCACTAGATATTATTGTTTATAATTTGATATCCAAGCAATTACATGTATTTATATCAGATGTATGTACTTTTTATTCTGGTATAGCATACCCATAAATAATATAATTTCAGTTCAATTAAGTTCAAACAGTTTTTTCCCCTTTGAACATGTGTGAACTAAAAACCATTGCTTCGATCAAGTTCAACTTTCAAATCTTAACCATATCTATGAAACACCAAAGTGCATCGTTCTTTTCACATACTTTCATCAATCATTATTATTTATGGCTTGGGATTGATTGATTTTGGAAAAACACTTCAAAATTCAAGTCTTCTGAGTTTTGTTTTTCAATGTATTGAAAATCAAATGAGTAAAATTCGAAATTTAGAAGACTTGAATATGGTCATCTACATTAAATGTTGTACAACTATGTACTCCACTTGTTTATTGATATTTTTTGTATGTCATGTTTTTACTTTATTGCAAAGTATTGAAATGTTTGCTATCTTTCCCTTTATAGTTATGACCAGTCCAATCAGTCAACATCAAAATTATTTTAATTGAGTTTAGTCAATATTTTATCAACTTACATGTCAGCTTTCTATGTAATCAATCAGAAAAGTATTTCTAAATACTATGAATGTTTTTTTCTTTAAGGTTGATGAGACCCAAGGGACAGACAGCCGTAAGAGGTGCCTTCAGAACCAAGAACTGAGTGATGATCTAACCTGCCGAAACTGCACGTATTGTTATCCTGGAACAGAGCACTCCCCCACCACTGATGAAGTAAGTGTGAGGAGTTTGGTTCTGAGGTATTCATTGGTGCTTTTTATGCTTTCCCTTTACATTTACTATATTTAGAGACTTCTTTCTGATGTATTGCGTGCTGTATATAAATGTGAAATAGTAATAGCAGCAGCAGTGGTAGTAGCTCATACATGTAGTAGTACTTAGTTGTAGTCAAGGGCGTAAATCAGTGATGTAATACAATTCAAGTGGGGGGGGGGGAATAGTTCATCTCCCCTGAACAATTTTCCTGAACAGATTTCTGCCTGTGGTAGAAGTAGTAATGTATTTATAAATTGTTGTTGGAAAATGAGCTAGAATTGTATTATTGTTTAAAGGGGTGGTCTAACCTCAACAAAAGTTGATCTGGGAAAGAAAAATCAACAAGCAATATGCTGGAGATGTCATCAAAATGGGATGTAAAATAAACTTAAAACATTTATGCATATGGGCAATTCTATAAAATAACCTTTTTGTACGTCTGACCCCAATTTTTCTCAAATCTTACTTCACTTAGTAAACTGACCAAGTCATGGTCATTTGAGAGCATTACAGACTGTCAAAAGAACAACAAATCAGAGACAGAAAATTTCATGAAGGTCCCACATATAGGGGGTCGGACTCGGAAGTACATATTTTATGGAATTGCATACATGTATATGCATAAACATACATGTATGTACACTTTAAGATGTTGTTCCGATGTATTACATGTATGTGCAATATTAAGATGGAATATTATTACTATGCGAATGAGATATCTGATGATGTGACACTCACTTTTTATTTTTTATTTTTTTTATTATATGAAATATGGATTATTTCAAGTGTTTGCTCATTAAAAAAGAAACGAAGTTTGATATCTCCCTGAATATGTAGAATTGTCATTGTTTTGCCTATTGTGATTCCATTAAAAATATTGTTATCGCCATTCCAGCAAATATTGAAATATTCTATTTAGATACAAGGAAATAGAGCAACTTTTACACCATTAGCTCTACTTTTTACTCCATTTTAATTTTAGAGAGGTTTTGTCTGAGGTATTTACTATCATCTGACCTTCCAGTGGCATCATCATTACATAGTCATTCATGCAACTTAATCATAATGATATATAAACTGGTAGTTTTTAGGGTATTCATCAATCTAATCTATCTTAGTCAGAATCATCATGACAAGTGAACAAATGCTATGGCTACATCTATCCATCGAAAATAATATTCTCATCCCAAGGCATTCCAGGTGTGAATGCATTTGCTGATATTTTTTTTCCACAGAGTTGCGTAACGACGTGTCGTCCATGTGAGAAAGGTCAGTACCAACCCAGAGAAGGCTACAGAGGGTTGAAATGTCACACTTGTGTTAGTTGCTTGCAAGCAGTAGAATTAAAGACGTGCACACCTTCTCAGAATACGGAATGTGGTGAATGTTTAAAGGGGTGAGTATGGATAAAGCGAGTTCAAATTGGCAACAACATATGATTTTGGGAGCTATTTTCAGCACATATTGCAAACATGCAATGTAAAGTAATGGCAAAGAGTAAGAGGGCAAAATTGAATGTGACTGTATTCATTTTCCCAAATGTGCATTAACCCTAAAACCGGGAGGGGGGGCTGAATCCCCCCCCCTTTAACATTTTCAGCTACCATTCCGCTGCAAGAAATTTTTCGATCACGCTGCTCACTGACTTTTTACTTTTAAGTCTTGCGCATCTTTTCAGACTCAATTTACAATGCCAGGGTATGCGGTTGAAAAATTACACAACATAACATACATGTCAGACCAAAAATTGCTCCGAAACATTATTTTGTGTACAAATTCAATTTATATTCAGTTTTCTCATCTTATTCATATAGATATGATTACTTTTTATTTTGGCATAGTTATACTTGAAAAAAGCTTTTTGAATTTGATGAAACAAGTGAAAAGCAAAAGGTCGAAAAACAAAATGTCGAAAACATGAAAATACAAGAGAAATTAATAAAATACATAAGAAATTCAATTTCAAATCCATGATTTTTTTTCATTTGTAATTGTCAGCAATGGTATATAGAATATTTACACCAAAATTAGCATTCTAGGAGCTTTTGATAGTGAATTAGAGCAAAAAGTATGATTTACACATTAATTAGAAATTTTTAGTATAAAAAAATCTGATTATTTTGGAAGAATTAACCATACAGCCTTGTAGATTATATCCCACACTGTTATCATGCCAATTTTCATGGCGTTTGTGCGATCAGCAGCCAAAATCTCAAGGGGGGGTTGATTCACCCCCCCCCCCCTCCCCGGCCAGCTAACACCCAAAAAACCTGGCCTGGTTAGGGTTAAACTCGATGATTTTGCTACTGGAAATACAACCATCTGTAGAGCAAGATCCAGGATAGAACAGTGCGTTCGATGGTTAATCAGTAAGTAATGTCACTAAAACGCGTTGGATAAATGTTTGAAATTACAATCCAAAAGATGTAACATGACCTCTTTTAGTGCTCTGGTATTGCTAACAGCATACAAGTTATTGTAAACCCCTTTGTAAATCATTAGAAATTCAAAGCACTTTGTGCCTTCACTGGGGGATATTAGATTTTTCAACATTTCGTTTTTTAATTATTATTTATTCGCCTGCATCACCTCTCCAGATACTTTAAGTTTCAACCAAACACATGTTTGGATTGCACAGATCAACCAACCCACTCCAACTGCCAAGAGCCTGCCCAAGGAAACTACACTGCCACACCCCCTCAACCCACAGCACCAGCTGAACCAGTACCGCCCTCATTTGAGTCAACCCTTCCACATGAAAAGAATGCTCCTGTATCAACTCCAGAATCACCATCACCTCAGTCACCAAATGTGACCAAAGACCCTGGTGGTAGGTGTCCAAACAGCTATTTTCCAAGCATTTTCCTTGCCAGGGGAGGGGGGGGGGATTCCATGGCATTTTCTCTGGTGACAATCGCATTTCAACAATTTAAATCCATACACATCTGCTGTTCTTGGCTCCATGTACATCCTTGAACATACCTCAGAATGTATATTGTGCGTTATTGTATTCAAAGTTAGTTCTGTGCATGTACTGCAAGATTTCTACTGGTGCATTCCAATTTTGTATTACAGGTAGTCACAAATCATTGTTGGACAATATAATCATACACTGTATAAGCTAATATTTTTGCCAATCGCGGGGTCCTGACATTTTTGCAGGTAGTTGACTTCGCGATCGGAAAATGTACCAAACACTTCCACAGAATTTCAGAGAAGCAAAATTAGTGCATAGGGCAAAACATGTGCAAATTATGCTCCTCAAAACTCCAATGTATTTTGTACATGAATATATCCCTGTAAAGAAAAGTCACAGTTTGATCTGTCAAAGCAATCTTTGGAAGTTATGTTTTGTTAGATTCATTTTTTGTCTCGCCTGCATAGCAGAGCGAGACTATAGGCGCCGCTTTTCCGACGGCGGCGGCGGCGGCGTCAACATCAAATCTTAACCTAAGGTTAAGTTTTTGAAATGACATCATAACTTAGAAAGTATATGGACCTAGTTCATGAAACTTGGACATAAGGTTAATCAAGTATTACTGAACATCCTGCCTGAGTTTCAGGTCACATGATTAAGGTCAAAGGTCATTTAGGGTCAATGAACTTAGACCATGTTGGGAAAATTATTTTCAAAATCTTAACCGAAGGTTAAGTATTTGAAATGACATCATAACTTAGAAAGTATATGGACCTAGTTCATGAAACTTGGACATAAGGTTAATCAAGTATTAGTGAACATCCTGCCTGTGTTTCAGGTCACATGACCATGGTCAAAGGTCATTAAAGGTCAATGAACTTTGGCCGTGTTGGGGGTATTTGTTGAATTACCATCCTAACTCTGAACGTTTATGGATCTAGTTCATAAAACTTGGGATATAAGAGTAATCAAGCATCACTGAACATCCCCTGTGAGTTTCAGGTCACAAAACCAAGTCAAAGGTCAGTTAAGGTCAATTAACTTAGGCCATGTTGGGGTAATTGTTGAAGTGCCATCATAACTTTGAAAGTTTATGGATAGAGTGAATGAAATGTGGACATGGGTGTAGTTGACAGTCTTAAGTGACCGTTCAAATGTCATTTATGGTCAATGAATGTGGTATTATGTCATTATATGAATGATTATTTTATAGTAGTTTTCAAAGTTAGCACTGCTGCTATAGTAAATTGCGTAATGCAGGCGAGACTGCCAGAGCCGTTCCACTTGTTTAAAAGTTGGTTTAAGTGTAAAAATGTAGAATTTTGTGAACAGAATCTTACACCTCTGAAACCTCTGGTCATGTGACTGGTGAATCTTAATGAGCATGCAAGAAGCTGCCAATATAGCTGTGTTTACATGTAGAGTCAATGTGATGACAATAAAATCAAATTATTTCTTGTAAAATACATTGTAATATTACAGTGAGTGAATAAATATTGATAAAATATGCTTGGAAATTATTAAGGCTCTGATTTTGTTTGAGAAATAAAAAAGTGATATTGTAGCAAACTTTTTGAATTACAAATGTAATTTTTCAACCTTATTTTTTTGTACATATATACATGTAGGTGCATATCTCAACTCTTTCACCACACAATATGTTTGCACTAGTAAAGCTTTGCTGTTGGGGACATTGGCACAGGTTTCTAAATGTGTTAATATTTTCGCGCGTTGTTAAATTCGCGGCCGATCTGCGATTCGCGAAAATAAAGCCCTCGCAAAAATAACAGCTTATAGAGTATTCAAAACTTCATTTGGAAATGAAGTGTATATCTTTGCCCCCCCCCCCAATGCTCACTGATCATGTTGATTTCTTCATTGTAATTTTATAGTGTAATGATAGTGTAATTATACAGCGTCATAATGGTGTAATGATAGTGTGATGGCGGTGTAATGATGATGTAATTATGGTTGTAATGATAGCATAATTATGGCGTAATTATAGTGTAATGATGATGTAATTATTGTTTAATAGTAGTGGAAGGATGGTGTAATTATGATGTAATGATAGTGTAATGATAGATTTAATATAGTTTACTCTGTCTATTCATAATGATTTCAAATCTGTATTTTTTTTCAGATTCAGGGAAACCTAGAAGGAAGTTCTCATTGACAGACATACTAATATCTGTCATAGTGACTGTAATTGTAATATGTATCACGGTGCGATTGTGGTATGCTTGCAAGAAAAGGGGTAAGTGTATATTAAATCTTGATGATTTATAAGGGGACATTTATTTTTTATACCTGAAATGAGACCTAGGAATTAAAACTGACTTTTTCTTGTTTATTATTGAATTGGAATTTTTTTGCCCATTCAAAGTGCACCTTCAAGAAAGTTCTCATACAAAATTATTGATGATACCCCATTTTATGAGAATAAAACTTTTCAATTCAATGTATTTAACCACAAATAGTTAACATAAATACATGCAAAAATGATTGACATGTTCATTGTGGTTTGGACCGAAAGAAGCAGTGGACGTTATGCGTGAAATCACACTTTAGAGCAGTTTTCAATCTAATACGTACCTTTGGAACTAGCTACTTTATACTTTTTATTTAGTCACAAAAGATGCAAGTGGCTTAGAATGAAACCTTTAACAAAGTAAGAGATTAGCACATTGAAAATTTATTGTGCTTAATCAGCCCAGCCCCCCCCCCCCCCCCCCCAGCTGGGAAAACCAACCTCATGCCAGGAATAGATTTTAATAGAATAAAGAACTCGTCCCTCAAAAAATTGAATAATCACACATGTGTTAAATTACGCAGTCAATGAGCTTATAATGGACGCAGATCATGGTAGATTGACTCCATATTCCTTTGCCAAGCTAGACTGACCAGGGTAACCTTACATTAAGAATAATTTTCTTTAAAATACTGATAAAAAAAATATTGTTTGTTTTCTTTTGGAAAGGTTTAGTCTGTAGTACATCATCTTCGACCCTCGAAATCAAATCGTATTTAGAAGTGGCAACGGATGACAAAACAGGATCAGCATGCTGTAAGTATCTCTATTTCTTACTAATGAAAAGACAAGGATTAAACTTTTACTAACATTGTAATAACATCTTTAAAGACAAAAATAAATCCAGCTGTATATGTTCATGTATAATAAATAATAATGATAATGTGACTTATAAAGCGCCAAATCCACTCTGTAGAGTGCTCAAGGCGCATAAAAAGCTTAGAGTTATATAAAAAGTTTTTAGAAGATTTTTGAAGGTTTCGACAGAGGTACATTTTTTTATGTCTTCAGGAAGGCTTTTCCACAAAGTGCATAGATGGCTTTATGATTATTTGTATGGTTTATTAAAATAAACCATAGAATCAAAAAGATGACAAATAATTGAAGTAGGTACATAAACATGTATAGGGAGTTTTAATGATGCATTAAAAATGTGTGTTTTTGTATGCATGATGTACCTGTGCAGTGTATTGCACAAAGCACTGTAATCTGACAAAAATCCAGTAAGCTACTGTATAAAACTAGCTGTTCGATAAGGTTCCATATTGCACAGTTTAAAGCACATGCACAAAAGCACAATAATCGAGGCAAAGCATACATATCTACAGTGTACTTTGAAGAGTTTTTGAGTTGCTTCATGTATTCAGAATCAATTTTTTAGTATCACTATAATTAAAGATGAGTTTCATATGTTCTGTGTTTGAGAGCCTGAATCATAGATAAGTTGATTAATGTGAGCCACATCTTTTTTTTTTTTTAGCTTCTCCATTGGCTTCTGGATCACGAAGCTTTTGTGGACCCTCTACTTCTGATCCCCAACTGGTTTATGACCCCTTCCAAGGTGCTGGAGTGCCTGTAGGTCTAACTCTTGACCCCCAATCGTCAGATGTCACCAACAAGGATGCATCTCTTCCAGGACTGCTGCGCAGTAATGGCGGCCCTGGTGGGGATCAGGAAGTCTACCAAAATCAACACCGGTCACTAGAGTTAGAACGGGATGACTTGGCAGATTATTTTTCTGAGGGGCCTGCTGCTTCTGCTGCTACTGCTGCTGATGATGATGGTGATGGTGATGATGATGCTAATGCTGAAGATGATAGCAGTGACCCAATATCCCAGCCACTGCCTCTGATGCCTTAGCCTCTATGCCTGTGTAATTATAGTAAAATGAAAATATGTTTTTTTTTTTTTATTGAAATCAAGTGTATCAGAATCAATTCATATCAGAACAAAACAACTCAACAGATTATTTTTAGGAGGTACTTGCAGCTGGTGCTATTATTGATGCTTATCATTACGATGATCGTAATGATCTTGAAGATGAAGATAATTACAGATAGGCACTGCCAGGGCCTCTGAAGTCATAGGCCCGTATTCTGAAGTCGGGTTGAACTAAAACTCAGGTTTAAAGTTGTGGTTTAAGTATGGGAAGCCAAAAGTATCAAAATTTTTATTAAGTTGTATGTATCTTATGTTTACTGTGCTCTTTCCTGATTCATCGATGGTGAAGACAATCATCTATTTATACTTCCTACACAATTATGAATGATTTGAGAGCCGAATGAGTTGAAGTATGATATCTCTTCTGTTAGTGATTATGTAACAATTGGCTGTCCATACTTAAACCACAACTTTAAACCTGAGTTTAAGTTAAACCCGACTTCAGAATACGGGCCATAGTCAATATTTCCTTCAAACTCAAAGTTCCACAATATGTTTTGATTAGATAAAAGTTTTTATTAAATGTCGTTTAAATGTGATACAAAATAATATAAAATGATAAAATAAAATAATTACGTTACTGCCATAGGATAATAGCGAAAGGATACATTTCAAATTCTTTTTTTTGCATGGAATCATATTCGTTCACTGGGACTGATTTCATTTGTCTCGCTCAAAGGGAGCTTTAAAAATGTATGGCTGATGTATGTGCGGACTGCCATTCCGGATTAGGGGGCAGTGTTTGAGTGATCTCCAGAATGAGTGGAGATGGTGCACATATGTTGTTGAAGCATACATTTTTCATGGGAGCTTGGTGAAAATGCCTAGAGTGCTATGGCCTGCACGAGGTAAGTTGAAAAACTTTTTATGGGACAATTTTGGACTGACTGCCTTTTCTGAGATGAGGTTGTTCATGATGTCCAAATTGAGAGACCTCTCATGATTTTGAAATAAGTTGGGCTGAAAAGGACATTTGGAATGTTATGACTGTGACGATGCAATCCGTTCATGATAATTGTCCGAAATGAAAGCCAAATATTCAGATCACTTTTCAAGGAAATATTTCCTATTAACTGACCACTTTTTGTGTGCTGCATTAGTTCATGATATCCCGAGCAGGTTGCCACTGTGTTGAGAATAAAATTGTTTGAAAAGGGCATCTAGACTATTAATCTTGTGGTTAGGCACTCTGTTTATGATATATGGCCATAGTGGGTGTCAAAGTCAAAATGATATTTTTAGGAAATAGTTTCATACTGACTACTATTTCTAAGATTAGGTGGTTCATGATATCCAACATGAGATGCCACATTTATGTTGAATTACAAATGTAAGACTTTGGGTCTGTACAGTAATTCCTCTGATTGGACAGTTCATGATTGGTCAATTTCCCAACGAGCAGCCATTTTGAAGTGGTCGTGATTGGAGGGCTGTGGGTTCGAGGCCCACCCATGGCCCAGAATTCTTTCAGCAAGAAATTTACTCACATTGTGCGGCACTCAACCCAGGTGAGGTGAGTGGGTACCCGGCAGAATAAATTCTTTGAATGCACCAAGTGCTGGACGTAGCTGTTCAAAAGAAAGCCGGGGTGATAATAATAGTGCGCATTGGAATACATGTAGCTCATTTCTAGATAGCTATGTAAATGCCTATTATTATTCTTAAGAGGACTGACTGCTATTTCTTATACACATGTATGGGAAAGTTAATGATGTCCCAAGCAAGAGGCCTCTTAAAGTGGTAATGACTGTTGAACTGACTGCTACTCTCATTACAGTGTAGCACATGACGTTCCAAGCTTGAAGACCATTTTTATGAAAAAACTTTCAAGATGGTGTCTTTCTGCAAGTTTTGGAGCATGGTCTCTAGAGGGTCAGTTCACATTGCCAACTGCTTTCTATGTTGGGCTAGCATTATCCAGGTGCCGCGGAATGTTTTTGAAAGTTGGGGAGGGGCTGAACATGCATACATATAGTCACAATATGATGTTCCTTTTCGTTTCGTGTTTTGGACACGTTTACTGAAAAAGTTGGAGGCCTCAGATTCACCCCCCCCCCCCCCCCGATTCCGTGGCCCCTGCTTTACCACTTTTAAAGTACAAATGTAGATGTACTGTATCATTTATGCATTTTTGTACAGAGGACCTGTGATGCCTTATGGTACATGTTACACCTTGATAAAGTTACAAGTGTGTGATCTTGCATACCTTCTTGAATGGTCTGCAAAAAAAGAAGAAAAAAAAAACATTCAAAGATGAATATATTCATATCTTGCATTCCTTTGCAGATATTGAAAGTAGTGAAATTGCAAGCAAAAAACTTGACTTATGAAAAAGTGAGATAACATGAGTCAATTTGGGCAACTTCTATCTATGGAGATTTAACTTTTACATGAATTTTCTCTGAAATAAGAAAATGCAAATAACTGCTATGCATATAGTATGGCATTCAAGCAAAAAACAAATGGTCCATTTTGTTGGGTTGAGAGCAGATTTTATGGTATGCCTGTTATTGTCATGCAATACAATCCTTGTTGCCAAAATTGGGATGCTATTTTGCCAAAGAGCAAATTAATTTAAATTCAGAATAAGATAGTATTTTACTTAAATTATAAAATCAGAGAAGAGTTTTCTTGAATATTTTTACGATATTTATAAATTGATATATTTATTCTGGTAGAGGAGCATATTTATGCATATTTTTACATGAAATATCTATTTTCCATGTGACAAATGATTGTCATTGTCTTTGATTACTGCATGGTGATAATGATATTGCAATCACACCTTGGCCAGGTAATACAAAGTTAGCGAATTATCGCTAAATGAAATGGCCTATCAAGATCATCGTTCTATGTGCATTTTGCTCATTAGACTGACTAGGAACCAATCAGAATCGTTCTTTCAAATCAAAGATTAATCACTTACATGTACCTTTGGGTTACTGGGCCCTGATGATCAGTGAAATGACAATATAAATGGACGATGAGATGATATTGTCATGAGTTTGAATCCTAGCCATGGTGTTATTTCCTCCAGCAAAGAAATGTATTCAATTTCTGCTGCACTCAACCCAGGTGAGGTATTAAAATGGGCACCTGGCATGAATGTATTTCTTGAAATGCAGATACAGCTGCTCTGCTTAGGCCAAGGTAATCATGCTGCTTTTAATCTAGAGCACTTCTGATAAAATAAGTTAATATAAGCAAGTATGATTAACATTTAAATTTGTGATCAAATTTTGTGAGGATTTATCTCAGTAAGAGTACCTGTTTCAAATAAGATTGTATGATCTCAAAGTGTTTGGGCTCATACATAAAAAATGATGCTGGCGTATTGTGTTCACTGCTGTATTCAGTGCAGGTGTAAACGCAGTTGGAAAACACTCCGTCCATCGGAAAGGACACTAATGCTGGTATCATGTATGAGAGATTCACAGCCTATGCACGTTAAATCCAATACACTATTCGTTATTAAAAGAGTAGGGTGTTCACCCGGTGTATTGCACATGCTAGTTCCCAGTACTACTAGAATTGTCAGAATTAAAATAGGCTGTGTTAGAAAAACTTACACTGTATACAATCACATTCTCAATCATTGATATGGTAACATAAAACTCTGATCAGAGAGGGAGACACCCTTAATCATTTAAATAGATTTAGACATGGTGCCTGTATAAATTGGAGCCCATAGATTGCCCAGGTTCCCATTGTAAGTGTGTGTATACCACATTGGTATCATTTGTATCCAGCTAATGGAATGACCCATCATTATCTGTTAACCCATCATTGCAAACACACTTGAATTGCAAGCAAGTGCTGCATTTTAATCAGTTTTAACATTTTTTTTTATTTGTAATGAATTAAATTGACATCATTACACTCTATTTGAGCCTCAGAAATGTTTTAAGATACATGTAAGGTAATATCATATGATTCTTTTTTTAATGATAGAAAATCAAGTTCTTTCCCCATTTGATTTGTTTTCCAATCCCATTCTATATGATTTTTTTTTTGCCTTAGCCATGTGACTAAAAAGTTTAGTGTACGAGAGCAAAGAAGAAAAAAAAATATATATGCATGCCACAACAGTATAAGGAATGTGAATGTGGCAATCTTTACTTTGACTTGTAATGACTTCATTTGCAGGAGTAAAAAGCTGGAATTCAAATAGAAATTCACTGTACTGAATTACCAAGAGAATGAAGCTAATACAAAATGTCCATATGTTGATTATGATGATGATGATAATGATAATGATAAAGTCATATTTTTTTACTTTCAAGCTTTTTTGATTCTCCAAATGTCCTTTGCATTTGAAATATTATTTTACATGTAGCACTTGACATCAATTTTTTAGGTGCATCATTAATCAAGTTTTTTCGTTCAAATAGCTGAATTGGTAAAGATATTGATCAATGAAGCAATGCCAATTTGAACAAATACCGTTGCCAAATTAATAAACATTGCCAATTAGAGACTGAAATAATTACGTTAACTAGAAACTACCTTAATTTTCTTTTGTGAAATTCATCTACGCACTGATGTATAATTAAAAAAATTAATGTTGGGGTTGGGCTTTTTTTTTTTTCATTTTCAGTTTTTAGTTTGGTTTACTATTACATCTTTTAAAAAATATACAGGTAGTACAAAAATATAAAATATGAAATTAGACAAACACTGGTAATAATATACAATACAAAAGTCAAATAGAAATGATAAATGTACAATCATGGTAATAACATAGGAAGATGCGGAGTGCAGATACAAATATAAAAAGGTGAAATATGACGGAAATCTATGTAATTGTTATGACTGTCTGCAGTTGCTAATGTGGCAAGCTATCAACTTGTCAATGGGTTTGCTTCAGAAATAATGTCATTTTTTTGTAGCAATGTATATTCCAAGGTGTATTTTAACCAATTTTATTTATAGTGATTAATTGCCTGACATATTTCCAATCGATGGTAATTGTAATTTAGCATTCTGTATAACTACATTGCTGTAAAGCTTTTGTGAAAGATGTTAAAAATCCATTTGTAAAGTCACCTCAAATAAATTTGTCCTCCAAAGTTATTAGCAGTACTTCCTAACTTTCTGTAGGTCTTTCATATTTGAATACTATGCAGGGTATTAGGCCCAATCTTTCTTTTTAAAGTTGTTTTATAAGATGAAACCAGGGTCCCGTCTTACAAAGAGTTACGATTGATCCGATCAACCTCAACTATATGGAAATTCGTCATAGTCATAACTTTCCTTAAAAAAATTTGCACAATGGCTATTGTAATCAAAGAGGAAGCACACTGAATTGCCAAGACAACGAATAATGCATGAGTATAGACCATAAACAGAAAACATATTGAACAAACATCAATTTTTATAAATTAGCTTTGCTTGCTTTCCATAGCTGTTGTTGATCGGAGCAATTGTAAATCTTTGCAAGATAGGGCCCCGTTTTCACATGAGGATATATACTGTATACATGCCTTAAATTTCAATATTTTTAGGGCAATGAGACTTTTCAAAAGGGCACGTTTGTATATTACTGCACAAAGTGGGAAAACAAATTAAAAGGGCACAGAAAAATCACCATGGCCGTGACAGGAGCATTTAGGCCAATCAAGTCCTGAGAATAGTGACTGTTACTTTTTTTTATATGTAACTTTCATTGTATAATCACCCTTTAAATATTATTTTTAAGATTTGAAACAATTACCCAATATGTGAGTCTTTTTAATGGATGTCAGAATGTAGAATTATTTTATCAAATTTTCTTTGCTTATTTTTTTTGGGGGGTGATGATGAGAAATGATTTCAAAGTTTGGGTCCAATTAGATGTTAGATATTTCTGTTTAAAGCTACATAAACACAATTTTAATGCTTAAAAATATATCATGTCTGCCATACACCTGTAAGAGTTTTATGCAGAAATTATGTAGAATCGCTTTTATTTTATGTAGCAGTGGCCATTATGTTCACATTAGAGAAAGGTTCTGATGTGCAGTATTCCCCATCAAGGTGTTGAACAAAATGCACTTAGCACATTGATTTAGACTGGCCATTGTGCTTTGAAATTTTGATACAGAGTCCTGTTTGGGTTTTTTTTACATTGACTGGTATTGCTTAAAAGCTTTATGAAAAAATAGATACTTTGCAAAAGCTGAACTTTTTTTACAAAATAGTAGCAGATTTCAACTAAATTTATGGTACATTTTCTTCACCACAGTTATTTTTGTTGTCTCACCTGCATAGCAGAGTGAGACTATAGGCGCCGCTTTTCCGACGGCGACGGCGACGGCGACGGCGGCGTCAACACCAAATCTTAACCTGAGGTTAAGTTTTTGAAATGACAGCCTAACTTAGAAAGTATATGGACCTAGTTCATGAAACTTGGCCATAAGGTTAATCAAGTATTACTGAACATCCTGCCTGAGTTTCATGTCACATGACCAAGGTCAAAGGTCATTTAGGGTCAATGAACTTAGACCATGTTGGGGGAATCAACATCAAAATCTTAACCTAAGGTTAAGTTTTTGAAATGTCATCATAACTTAGAAAATATATGGACCTAGTTCATGAAACTTATACATAAGGTTAATCAAGTATCACTGAACATCCTGCATGAGTTTCACGTCACATGACCAAGGTCAAAGGTCATTTAGGGTCAATGAACTTTGGCCGAATTGGGGGTATCTGTTGAATTACCATCATAACTTTGAAAGTTTATGGATCTGATTCATGAAACTTGGACATAATAGTAATCAAGTATTACTGAACATCCTGTGCAAGTTTCAGGTCACATGATCAAGGTCAAAGGTCATTTAGGGTCAATGAACTTTGGCCAAATTGGGGTATGTTTGAATTACAGCCATAAATTTGAAAGTGTGTTGGTCTAGTTCATAAAACTTGGACATAATAGTAATCAAGTATCACTGAACATCCTGTGCGAGTTTCAGGTCACATGATCAAGGTCAAAGGTCATGTAAGGTCAAAGAACTTTGGCCACGTTGGGGGTATTTGTTGAATTGCCATCATATCTCTATAAGTGTATTGGTCTAGTTCATAAAACGTGGAAATAAGAGTAACCAAGTATCACTGAACATCTTGTGCGAGTTATAGTAGTTTTCAAAATCAGCACTGCTGCTATATTGAATCGCGTGATGCAGGTGAGACGGCCAGAGGCATTCCACTTGTTTAGTTAAGTATAGGACTTAGGACTCTTAAGATTTTTAAGAACCATTTGTCATGTTTGGCACTTTAAGAAAGCATTTTTACCTTGTTTTAAACCTGCAAGCTGTTCAGAGGCTTACCAGATATAGCAACAATCACCTGCAGATTGTTTTTTTTTTTTTATTGCAGATCAAACATCAATTATTATTTTTTTCATTGTGATAGAAGACATGGGTTTATGCATATCTTATGGTATGATGTTCCCAAGGGAAAAAGGATACCATAAATTCAGATTAGGAGACTGATTTTCTTTTTCATTTTGACTTGTTTATTATACCTTCAATAAAAAAATGGACTTGAGTACGTGGCAATAGTAGGACGTGCAACTCACTTTTTCTGAAAATATCAGGAAAATTCTATAAATTACCAATACCGCGTTGTTAGACTAAATATTGTGCATTTGGAACATCCTTCCTATATGGTCAAGTGACAGGGTAAGCGAACATTTGTGGGCTTTTTAAGCACTTCACACTTACTTTATGTCGTAGGTCGCACCTATATACATACCGTACCAACATTCAAATTTCCCGCCCTTTTACCAAAGGCCAATCATGGCGTCTGGGCCGGCGGCATCCGAGCCGGACCATACAATAACGAGTACGGATGAAGATATTTGGATGATACAAAGACCACGTCGAAAAAAAAGCACTTCGTACCAACCAGAAAAAAGAAAAAGAGAAAAGAGTGACGATATTACAATTGAAAATATTAATCAAAACGCATCGTCAGACTCTGACTCGAATACATCATATCGTACTCCAGGTTTTTCCTCGACCAAAAGATTGTCTGATTTCAAGCTATTTATAGCACCTATAGATAGACAGAAGAAATTGAACTTAAGGAATATTGATCCCTTAAAAGTAAAAAAAGCGATCAGAGATGTGAGTTCACAACCAGTAGAGTTTATCAAACCAATTAGCACTGGGTTGCTGGTAAAATGTATCAACCTAAAGCAGATGAAATCCATCTCACAGATTCAAAACATAGGTAATATACCAGTAAAGGTCACGGAAAGTAGGTCGGGAACTAAAGGAGTGATATATGGTGTCCCAACGGAAACATCAGAAGAGGATATTCTTGAAGAATTGAGAGACCAGAAAGTGACAGCAGTAAAAAGAATAGTAAAGAAAGACCAGAGAAACAAAAATGACAAAGAAAGAGAAGGTGTTGATAACAATCAGCCTACTTTTATTCCCTTGAGGAGTGTGATTCTTACTTTTAGTCGGGCAGACCTCCCTCAGAATGTCAATCTAGGCTACCAGATGTTTACAGTAAAACCATATATCCCACCTGTATCCAGATGTTTTAAGTGTCAAAGGTATGGTCACACTGCTGATATATGCAGATCTCAGATTAGATGTGTTAGATGTGGAGATCATCATAATTTTGATCAATGCCCGAAGAAATTGACACCAATATGTGCCAATTGTGGAGGTGAACACTCCGCTGCATTTAAAGGATGCCAGCAGGCAAAAAAAGCAAAAGAAGTACAAGAAATAAAGATAACAAGAAAGCTAACATATGCTGAAGCATCCCAGGTCTGGAAAACAAAAAGTGAAAAAAAAGTCACACAGACAGTCACTGGAGATGCTAAAGAATTTTCCCAATCAGTACCTAAGTTAAGAGTAAAAACTTATATAACAGATAACCAGAGTAAAGTTACAAATCCACAGGTAGCAACGGTTCCAAGCGAACTACCTATGGAGACTAACCTTCCTGACAACACCCAACAAAGGGATACACCACTGTCTGCAGTTAAAGACCAGGCTACCAGGTCAGCCGATACATCGGCAAAGAACACCACACCTAATTTTATAAGTCTAGCTAGTGATGAGCAAATTGTTGTTTTTATATGTCAATTAATTATGTCATTAACTGAAGGAAGAGAAGAAGAAGAAATAAATGCTTTAATTTTAACTGCTGCAAGAAGATTGCGGCAACAAAAAAAGGAGATCATAACTCAACAACGCAGGAACTAACGCTTTCTTTGCCCTACTTTCCATTCTTCAATGGAATTCTCAGGGCTTATTAGGGCACGGACAAGAGCTACTTAATCATCTAAAAACAAATAAAGAATATGATTTAATTTGTGTTCAAGAAACGTGGTTTTATGATAATAGTTCACTTTGTATTCCAAATTATACATGCCTCCCAAGAAATAGGGAAGGTCAACGAAGAGGGGGTTGTGCAATATATATTCATGATAGGATTAAGTACGAAGATCCAATCAATGATTCAAGTCTAGAATTACAACAAGTTAACATATATGTCACCAATAAAAAAATATCTATCATCAACTTTTATAATCCATGCAAAAGATTAAACGAATCAATTCTAAACACATTGTTGAAGAATGTTAATAAAACAGATAACCTAATAATCTTAGGTGATTTCAACGCTCATAGTACCCTCTGGGGCAGTGACAAAACCGACAGAAACGGACAAGCCATTGAGCAATTTATATATGAGAATAACTTAATAGTATTGAATGATAAAACAGGAACTAGACTTGATCCTTGTACTGGAAAGCTTTCGTGCTTAGATCTATGTATGTCCTCCCCATCACTGGCCGGTAAGGCGATATGGAAGGTTATGGAAGATTCCTTTGGGAGCGATCATTTTCCAATTATTATTCAAATAACACTTGGAAAGAAAGGAAAAAATCATGAAAATCTAAGTAATCAGGCCAAAGATAACATGTCTCATGAACATATCTCTTTCAAGAATGTTAACTGGCCCATATTTGCATACAAATGTGAAAATATCATAAAAAATGAAATAATTAAATCTGAAGATGGTATTAAGAAAATTTTTTATTCATTTATGGAACGCTTGAAGGAATGTATTCATGAAGCAATCCCGAAAAAAAGAAAGACGGGAAAAAATCCTGTCCCATGGTGGAACAAGGAATGTACTGAAAAGATTAAAGAAAGAAATAGAATACGAAACCATCTATCAAGAAAAATCACACTTGATAGAATTAACGAATACAAAAAAAAGAAGGCAGAAGCCCAACGAGTTCTCCGGAAAGCGGAAAGAGAATATTGGCAAGCTTTTTGCAGAAGACTAGACAGATTCATACCAGAGACAAAGATATGGTCATGTATAAAACGTTTAAATGGTGTACCTGTCAAAAAATCACAAAATATGCCTATTTTGATGGAGAAAGGTAAAGCCATTACGTCAGTAGCGTACCGTGAACCGCAGGAGACAAAGCATTGGGGGGGCAGTGCATTGTCTGTGAACAATGCTTTGCCCCCCCCAATGCTTTGTCTCCTCCGAGTCACGGTACGCTACTGCATTACGTCCTTAACAGAGAGAGTAGAGATTTTTGGAACTTATTTCCAATCCTTAGGACAGAAAAAAAAAAATTCCAATAAAACATTAACCAAGGAAGTACAAAATTCTTTCTACCAAAATGAACATGTTATTAATGAACCTTTCTCGATGAATGAATTTGAGAAAGCAGTTATATCTACTAAATTTGCTGCTCCAGGAAAAGATAATATTCCATACATTGTATACGAAAATATGCCAAAAAGCACAAAAGAAATTATGTTGAACATTATTAATAGAATATGGGAATCCGGGGATATCCCGAGTCCTCTAAAACACTCAATTTTAGTGCCAATCTTGAAATCTGGTAAGGACTCAAAAAATGTTATCTCCTACAGACCAATATCACTTACATCTTGTTTTGCCAAAGTTATAGAGCGTATGATAAAAGATAGATTGCAATGGTACATAGATAAAAATAACTTATTGCCTAATTTCATCAGCGGTTTTAGAAAAGGTCGTAGTACTACTGACAATGTTGTTTTATTAGAAAATGACATTCAAAAATCTATCAATTGCAGTGAGCACACTCTTGCAGTATTTTTGGATGTCGAAAAGGCTTATGACAGTCTTTGGATTGATGGATTACTGTACAAACTCACTCAATGTGGTATAGGAGGAAATATGTTACAGTTTTTAGAAAATTATCTAACAGAACGTACCTTTCAGGTAAGAGTTACAAATACTGAATCCAGAACATTCCAAGTCCATAACGGACTCCCCCAGGGGAGTGTTCTGAGTCCCCTTTTATATAATGTCATGATGAGAGATATTCCAATTGATCCTGAAGTGACAATATCCACATATGCTGATGATTGTGCAGTATGGTTTTCTGGAAAAAATGTAGAGAATATTAGATTAAGGATACAAACTTATCTAGATGTATTATGTACCTGGTTTAAAGACTGGGGCTTCAATTTTTCTATTGAGAAGACTGTTCCGGTATTTTTCACTAAGCTCACAAACGTTACTCCTCCAACAGTCAAGTTTGAAGGGAATATACTCACTTATAAAAATAATCACCGTTTCCTAGGAATGATATTTGATAGTAAATTGTCTTGGCATCCCCATATAGAGAACGTAGTTTCAAGAAGTAAAAGGAAATTAAATATATTGCGAAGTTTAACAGGAACTAAATGGGGAAGTTCATCTAAGTCCTTACTTATGGTTTACAGGGCAATTATTAGATCAATTTTTGATTATGGTTGTCAAGCTTATGATAGTGCTCCAGTATCTACAAAAAAATTGTTAGACTCGGTGCAATATCAAGCACTCAGAATATGTGCTGGTGGGCTGCCATTAACATCGCTAGTTTCACTGCAGGTGGAAATGGGAGAACCCCCTTTAGATTTAAGAAGGCAAATGTTATCAAGCAAGTATAGACAAAATATAGAAAGACATAATAATCACCCATTAATAACACGTATCAAACCATGCTGGCAGTTCGATTATCTTAAAGGTAAGAATGTTAGTAAACCGTTTGGTTATAGGCTCCAATCCAAGATAGGAAAAGAAATTAGTATCGAAAATATTATTTCTCCATCCTTTCCCCCTTGGTTATTTTGTCCACCAGTTGTATCTACTGAATTGAGTTCACAAATCAAGAAATCGGATCATCCAATACAATTACAACAATTGAGTTTGGAATTGATACATACAAAATGGTCACACCAACTCCATATATACACTGATGGATCCAAAGCCCCTGAAAAGGGGATTAGCTCAGCTGCTTTTTATGTACCTTATTTTTCCTTCTACCAAGGCAAAAGACTATCGAATTTCACCTCCTCCTATAGGGCGGAATTAATTGCGATTGTTCTTGCACTGGAATGGATAGAAGATTTAGATATATATACAGGTGTTGTTATTTTCAGTGATGCATTAAGTGCACTTTTATCTTTACAGAATCGGAAAGACGATCCTATTATCACAGAAATTCTAACTATTAGTACAAGACTCAAATATAAAGGTACAGAGATATACCTGGAGTGGATCCCTGGTCACTGTGAAATAAAAGGAAATGAAATAGCAGACTCCTGCGCAAAAAAAGCTTTATCAAATAAAATAGAAATTCATAATCAAATAACATTATCAGAAATTAAGCAACTTATTTCAAAAAGTTGTAAGATAATTTGGCAAGAAAGATGGAATAAAACTAACTCAGCACTGAAAAAACTGCAACCATCAGTGCTATCCACGTATAAATGTAATCTAGGGAGACAGGAAACTGTACTCCATCGTCTCCGTTTTGGAGTCGCTGGTCTTAACCAAGATCTACTAAGATTAGGGATCCATCCAACAGGGTTTTGTGATAGATGTCCTGAGGTAGAAACTGTCAGACATTATCTTTTACATTGTCCAAAATATATAATTGAAAGATCAATGCTCCTTGTAGAATTGAATGAATCACAGCCAGGACAAATAATGGAGTATTTAAAAAAAGATGACCCAGGGATACAGAAAGCATTTTTACGTTTCGTTTCAAGAACGAAACGTTTTAGTAAGAAGTGATATGTGCTATTATTATATTGTATTGTTTATAAGAAATATGAAAGGATATGCTTGTACAAGTCTAATATGTGAAAAGAATATATATATATCCTATATATATATATATATACATAATAATGTATGATATAATATATGCAAAATGATATGTTCTGCACATATAACTAACAAAGCCCACAAGTGTTTTCGCCTTGTTGTTGTTGTTGTTAAAAAAAAAAGAAACAAATTATTTTAATGTTTAACCCATCTGTAAGCACAGGTACACTAGCGCCCCCTCGTCTATGCATGGGTGACCTAGGCATTTTTATGTCCGAAAAATCGGCACAATGTACCGTGCTGACCGGTATGATTGCATCTTAGAAAGGGCAGGGCAAGCGCAACTAGTTGGAACTCGGCTGAAGATAGCGGTTTGTTTTTGGTGAAGACTTGTTTATATGCCATTTTGACAAGAGTTAAGACAAACTTTTGTAGACCGGTATACTATATTCATCATTTTTATAATAGAAGGATGCACAAGAAAAATATTTCATATATGTATACATCATATTGGTAATAATATGAGAAGTGAGATTTAATAGATAAAGTCAATGGCGACAATAGTCAAATATGACTAATTGCCACTCAAACCAACATAAGAAGAAGAAGAAGTTCATAGGGGTATCAGCTTTCATTAATATAATTATAAATGATAATATTACTAAATTTTGTAAATGTGAAAATTAAAGTAGTTTTCACTTTTATGTATTCACAAAGTCCTTTATTCAAATTGAAACCAAAGTCACAAAGAGTACTACTAATAAGAAAGTATTAATGAGTAATTTTTTGCGGGGTCACAAGATGATTTGATTAAGGTCAACAGTACAATGAAACAGTAGGTGAAAAAAATTGTAA
This sequence comes from Lytechinus pictus, assembly GCF_037042905.1. Lineage (NCBI taxonomy): Eukaryota > Metazoa > Echinodermata > Echinoidea > Temnopleuroida > Toxopneustidae > Lytechinus > Lytechinus pictus. Next base: position 9,131,288 of record NW_026974140.1, on the reverse strand, counting down.
TTTCTTTTTACATCAGTGATGTAAGTATTAATAATCAGCAAATCATTGAAGAATGTAGTGCGTGTTGATATTTCCTTCAATATCTTTCATGTTTGTATTGTAAACTTAGAACTGTCAACCGAGATTTTAGAATGATCAATTTAGAATTCAAATTTTTATTAATTTCTAATTTTTCAGATTTAAATAATGTCATGCACTTGATTTATACTTGTATATATCAGTAAGAAAAGAAAACAGTATGTAGTCTAAATGTGTACATTTGTGCGTGGTATGTAGCATAGAGAGTTTGACTTTACCTAACGTACCTTACCGCTGTTCCTTCTCTTAATATATAAAGGTTAGATGTTTCATGCAAAATATTGATTTCTAAAGTTTTAGTTTTATGTGTGGTCCTACGGTATTTCTTTGAAAATAATTGTTTCTTCACCAAAATACGGCTGATTTTTAGCTTTGAAAATACTGAAATGTTCTTCTTCAGGTTGGTAGCTCTGATGTCATGGTTTAGTCTGGTAATTATGGTTGTATAAAGTTTTATGACATTTTATCAATCTACAATACCAGGGGCCCGTTGCATAAAAATTACCATTATGGTAAATTTGCCTTGCAATGGTCACTTGCATGGAATCATTGATTTTGATTGGCCGTTGATCATCGTTACCATGGTAGTTACCATTGGATGGCAAAGTTACCATAATAGTAACTTTTATGCAATGTGGCCCTGGTCCCTGCATTATAACTGATACAGTCGATAAAAGATACAATGAAGTATATTTTGATTACATTTTGTCAATTCACAATACCAGAGCCCTGTATCATAAAAAATACAATCAATTGTATTATTAGACGTAACTGTAAATCTTTGGAAATCCATGTACAAAAAGTTGCAATCAATTTTAAATCTTTAGCATATCTCTATTTGTTATGCCCCTGATAGGCCTCCACTCATGTTGATGTGTTTTATCAATACAATATGAATTCATGTAGTTTTTACTGAGTAGATATACCATCTGGAGTTTGCTTGTTATCTGCAGTCGTCTTGAAGTTCAGTCATTTGGTGATTTTGTCACATCATCTCCAACAACTCGGTTGTTACGCATTGCCAGATATATACTGTGTATGAGTACCCTCCCTTGCCGCAATAAATTGGGTTCCAAAAGAAACTGATCAAACTTTACGAGGGCACTGTATAAATTCCAAAATATGAACACAGTGGTTATCTGTGTGTGGCTGAGTGAGGTACACACAGACACACAATTACCTGTATTCTGAACTGGGGTTTAATTAACTTAGACTGTGGTCTAACTCTGTCCCAGACTTATGGGAAGGAAAACATGTCAAAATTTGTTCACATGGTATGTTTATTTATGTTTGCTGTGCTCATTCCACATTCTTTAAAGGTCAAGTCCACCCCAGTACAATATTGATTTGAATAAATAGAGAAAAATGAAACTAGCATAACACTGAAAATTTCATCAAAATTGGATGTAAAATAAGAAAGTTATGGCATTTTAAAGTTTCGCTTATTTTTCACAAAACAGTGATATGCACAACTCTGTGACATGCAAATGAGTCAGTCGATGATGTCCATCACTCACTATTTCTTTTGTTCTTTATTGTTTAAATTATACAATATTTCATTTTTTAGAGATTTGACCATAGGGACCGACTTGACTGAATCATATAGTATTAAATAATGCTAATTCCACATGTTCAGGGAGGAATTGATCACCGTTTTATTTGACAATGAGGAGAAAATTAGAATATTTCATATTTCATATAATAAAATACAAAAGAAATAGTGAGTGGGTGACGTCATCAGTCTCCTCATTTGCATACCAACCAGGATGTGCATATAACTGTTTTGTGAAATTGAGCGAAACTTGAAAATGCCATAACTTTCTTATTTTACATCCGATTTTGATGAACTTTTCAGTGTAATGCTTGTTGGATTTTTCTCTTTTTATTCAAATCAATTTTTTGTTGGGATGGACTTGTCCTTTAATGGTGAAGACAATTGTCTTATTCATCCTTCCCAGACAGTAGAGAATGATTTGAGAGTCAAAGAAGCTGATACATTGAGCCTCTACCGTTAATGATTTATGTCACAGCTGGCTATCCATAGTTACACCAAAATTTTAAACCAGAGTTTCATTTAAACCTCAGTTCAAAATATGGGCTGCTGTGTTCAGATTATCCATTACTTATGTCGGGACATCCCCAGGGGGTTAGGGTGTGTGTGTGTGTGTGGCTGTGTGATTATTCCAGTCATTTAGAATTTTGATGTTAATTTCCTGAAGCTTCTTTGTGATTGAGCCAATCACTAATACATGCCCATGAAGGACATTGTAACAAACTGGGAAGTTTGTTTAATCCCATCTCATTTTCATTGGTCTTTATTTTGTAACTTTGGATTCTGAAACCAATTGATGTGAGGGGCTAAGCCTCTCTTCGCTTGAACCAATCTCTTAACTGACATGTACTACTTATACCTTGGTCACATTTGTTCTACGGCGGCCGTACGGCGAGTCGAAAACAGCCGTTTTATTCATTTCTATTTAAAGCACCTATATGTAGCTGGTACAAAAAAATGTTAAAACGGCTGTTTTCGACTCGCCGTACGGCCGCCGTAGAACAAATGTGACCAAGGTATTAGTAAAGATTATTGAAGCTAGCCTGTCTAAAAATATTGTTCATTTTGACTGTGTGGAATTTGTGCACTGCCCTTGCAAAGTTTGATCAGTTTCTTTAGAAGCCCAGAATATATTTTCCAATTTTACACAAATTGTTGATTTTGGGTTAATTAATTTGTTATCGTTGTTGCCATGTTTTGTTCTGAATGATTCAAATGTGGCCGTAATTTTGGTATAAAAGGCAGGCTGATACTACCCACTTTCTCAAATCATGTACTATAAAGTCAAATAAAAACTCACTTCTTTACATGTCAGAATTGTGTAAATATATGTGGCAAGTGAGGATATGTCAATGATCACTTGACCTTGATTGTTAATGAAATACATTCATCCTGATGTAAAGCTTTATTTTCATTTCCCATTTCTTAAATGAATTCTTATTTTCAATATTTAGATGAGTTTGAAATCATTCCTTTTATGTTAATGTACAACATTCAATGGATTTTAAATCTTTCTAAAACTTTTGTCTTTCTTTTCATGAAATGGAAAATTATATAATTTCTGTAATGTTTGTACTATCAAGTAAGGAAATAAATGTAGACATCTTTTCTTCTAGCTGATAAACAAACTTGTTAAGGGAGTTATATATGGAGCGTTTAGAGTCGGATGTAAATATGTAAAGAGGAATACAAATGTGAAAGAGAAGGAGGGAGTGAGAAAAAAAGGGGTCAAGGATTAAAGGGCAGAAGCCATGGGGAAGGGGAGAGAGGGGGATCGAGAGGGAAGGAGAAATGTTCAGAGGGGAGGGAAGGGTTGATGTGTGGGGGGAGGAGAGAGCGAGAGAGGGAAGGAGAAATGTCGAGAGGTGAGGGAGGGGATGAATCGTCAGTGAGGAAGGAGAAATGTCGAGAGGTGAGGGAGGAAGGACAGAGAGAGATTGAGAGGGAAGGAAGGGGAATAAAGGAGGTGAACGGTAGAGAAAATGAGGAGGGAAATAGAACATGACGAGGGGAGGGAAACAGTGAACTGTCTTCTTTTTAAAGGTCTTCTTTAAAAAAAAAATCATAACTAAAAAGTAATTATCAAATTATTCCACAACGTGGGTCCTTATAGAAAACACAAAACTTTTTGATACAAAGGTTTGTACTGTTGTAGTAATAAACTTTTTTCATCAAAAAGAGTTTTTTCAGTAAAAGCTTAGGATTAAATTGTTAAAGAATTTATTTTAAAGCAAGATAAAATCGCGCCAAATTACTTATTTATCTGTACCTCAATGAGTTGGGCCCGTCGGTTTCATAAAGACTTTTGATTATGGTACTTTTTTTATTATGGCATTGTGGTAAGTACCGTGGAAGGCTTGAGTGTCATTGGCTCCTGATTCATATTACCATCAGGGGTCGCGGAAGCGGGGGGCGTCAGCCCCCCCCCCCCCACTTTTTTTCCAAAACCATGTACAAAAATGTAAAAATGACCATACGATTGGGATTTTTTGCATGGTCAGCCCCCCCCCCCCACTTTCAATTATTGAAAGGTTTTATGAAACCTGTCCTTGGTGAGAGATTCATCCCAGGATTAGCTTTGAGATTAACGTTGTTGCATGCTTGCACAAACATCAACCCAATATTAATGCCCCACATCGAAACATCAAAACCAAGTTTGACATCACCCACTCACTCACAGTGTTACGTCATTTCTGATTGAGAGCAACTCAGTTACGCGCCCACGTCACAATGCAATATAATACGCATAATACGTCATAAATGCGAAGTTGGAACGTCCGCTATATATTGTTACCGAGACAGCCTAGCAAAACGCAATGTTAGTGGCTTAAAACATCATGACAAAATAACTTTGGCAAATGGCAGACATCTCGCAAGATAGCAACAAACAGACGTGAGTGATGGTATTTGTATAAAAACATTATTGATATTTGTTTTTATATTTAAAAAACATACATTTAGATCTAATTATTGAAATATCGATTCGAAATTTAGATCCAAAATGTATAGGGCTTACCAGCAGCTGTTCTTGATCATTTAAATTTCCAGAGGGAAATAAGCTAAAAAGGAAAAAGCATCTGTCAGATCAATATATTACTAGGTCTCAAAGATTAAACTCATCAGGGACCGCGGAACCAGCCCGGGGGTGGCTTCAGCACTCACTTTTTTTTTCCAATTGACGTGTGAAAAATGTCGAAACGACCATCTTATTGTGATTTAGTACATAATAGTCACGGGCATAGTCGATCAGTCCCCGGGCCCCTCACTAAAAATTTACAAAGCCGTTGTGATTCATCCGCCCCCTATTTTGCCGTTTATTCATATTTTATTCTTACTGCTTAATTTGGTTGTTATTCATTTAATTCCAAACAAAATTTTACATGTTGATGATGATTAGGAGGATGCCAATACATTTTGAGTTTAGATTCTCGACTCTTCATTGGAGTGCCGATTGTGTCATTTTCTTGGCACCAGTCCGTCTTCTTCCTTTCATTACTTCTTGATATATTCCCTTTCTTACGTTGTTTATATTATGTTTCTTTTCATCAGATTTTATTTTTTTATTTTTAGTTAATCTATTTTTTTGTTATGTGAGGATCGTTTCCAACAAGTTGAATTATTCATGTGCTTTTCATTATCCTCCAAGCAACCAAAGATATGTGTATTACCTTGTTTGTATATGAACTGTTTTTATCTTGAAGTGGAAATAATTGAACTGAATTGAAAGTCCTTTGGTTAATATTCCCGGTGACCATTATTGTAATGTAAACGATTTAGATTATTTCACCACTCAGATGAGGGGTGGATTTTCTAAGGGGGCACATTTTCCCGAGGAAAGCCTAAGGACAAAATTTGACTCAAGTGGGACACGGGCCGCCCCCCCCCCCTAGATCCGCCAGTGCCTCAGATTAATATTTAAAAATCGAAAGTAGGCCAATAATCTGCTTCGCGTCTCAAGCCCAAGATTCATCGCCTCGTAACGTGTTGTAACCAGGGAGGTGTCAAGGAAGAATATTGGCGAACTCGTTTTTTCAATTGACACAAAAATGATCCAAGTCGACAAAAGTACATCGGGATCCCATTTCATAAAGACTCGTTATGATAACAAACGCAAAATTTCTATAACAAATATACTATCAGCCAATCAGATTGAAAGATTTCAGCAGCTTGTAACTGTTATTATAGATTTGTTATTTCAATAAGTTTTATGGAACGGGCCCCAGTTGGTTCAAGAGCGCATAATCATGGTTAATTGAAACTATCAAAAAATTGTAACAACAGTTTGATGACCCTTGTCATGATTTATCTTCAATATAGTCATCAATACAACCGTTTACTAACATATTTAATTTTATGCACACCTTTTAAACAAATATTATTAATGGTAATCTGGCTGACGAGAGTACTGCCGGTGTAGCGGCGGATCCGGTGCTAGGCAGATATACGGTTATAGAAACACTTGAAATATATGCATAGATGTTGTTGAGCAGCAACTGATTTTTAGAAGTCCTGCTCCACAAGTTTATGAAAGAATATTGATATGTTATGTGGATCATAATAGTCACAGTCATTGGTTATAATTGTAGTTTTTCTTTTGATGCTAGACCCTTGTAATAGATTGGAAAAGAACTGTCTATTAATGAGTTCTGGCATTGAGCCAAATGCGTTACTATGTCAGAGTCTGCATAAAGTATAAAGGCCTAATTAAGCCCCCCACCCCCCCCCCCTCGTTAGAAATTAGCATATATTAGCGTTGTGGCCCAGTGGATTAGTCTTCTGACTTTGAAACAGAGGGTCGTTGGTTCGAATCTCAGCCATGGCGTTGTTTCCTTCAGCAAGGAATTCATCCACGTTGCGCTGCACTCAACCCAGGTTATAGATGAATGGGTACTTGGCAGGAATTTATTCCTTGAAATGCCATCGCGCTGTAAAAGGCTACAGAGGCTAAAGCCAAGTCCTTTGGAAGCGCATAGGGACGTTATTATTATCTACCGAATGGTCTCTTAGCACATAATAACTTTTAAAAGTATTCTCCCTATTAACATTTTCGATCTATGGTAAAACTTTTCTTTTGTCCTCTCTTTACTATTTTACCAAAGGAATGCATTGTAATTGTCTGCCAAAATGTCAAGAAGTTTGTGTCGAAATTGAGTGAACTGGGGCAGCAGTTTTGTCCTAGATTCAGAGCGATTGTTACATTTCCTATTTCGTCCGCCCCTTAAAATAATTTGTATAGGTTAAACTACTTCTTGGACAATCGATTGCTGTTCTTGCATTCTCCATACGCTGCTGGGCAAAAACAATTAGCCATTTAAATTTATCCTTTGAATCGCAGCCACCCCCTCTCTTGAGCTTCTAACAAAAATCTTTTTTTTTTCTTTTTTTTTTCGTCAGAGAACAAGACTTCATCCCACTTCCATCAGAATTCTCTCCAGAATTTGACGATGGTTCAGAAGAAGCCGCCATCTCGTCCAAACACCAGGAAAGGCTCCATAAACTAAAGTCCTGGTGGTCGAAGAAGGGACCCACTGCATGCATAAACTTTCCAACCCTGTCCGATAGCAGCGACAGTGACGACGACTACGATGACGATGTAGATGGCGTGATCTTCGCCCGCGCCCGTTGCCGGGTCATGCGCGTGGTTGGAAAGCTGACCACCATCCAACAGAATGTCCAAATGGTTTCCCGAACAAGGTACGGACCGACTGACCAGGATGGCGCACATACTATTAACCTTGGTGATCTGCAGAGGACTGGAGAACCCCTGGATGACATCAGCTGGGGTCAATTAATGCTTCTCAACTCGATAGATATCCTGCAAGCCAAAATCAGTTTGGTTCGAAGGCTCTTTCTAGACTACAAGATGAACATGTCCAAGTGTAAGTCAGATGTGACCGAAGACGTAAGCCAAGAAGACGAAGTCTCTCTCCTGCCAACGCAAATTGAAAAGAATGGTGATGAGGAGTATTTTCTAGGGTCACAATTTGCGAGAAGGCGACACCGGATTGCTGAGTTGTTTTCATCTCGTCATCACCGTGAATTGATTCGTAAGTGTTCCGATCTGTTCTGTTACCTAATCAAACCAAGCATCTTTTCCCAGAAGCAAATCGGTGAAAGTAAAAGGAAAGTGTTGGTGGAGGATGCATTTTGTAAGATAAGGGTCACCGGGTTGCCAGACTCTTTAAACGATGACAGTTGGAACGTTCTTGACGTTTGCCACCTTCCTAATTCCTGCGTTATCTCAAGATGCATTAACTTCTCGACATTTCTTACGATGATTTCGCAAGATGACCCAAGTCTCATCCGAACTGTGACGTCACAATGTGATGTCGCACAATCACCGGCGTCGTTGATATCGCAGTATCAGGAAATCCTAATCTACTTCCGCAACACGGCTATCTTCTGCGCCTACATCTTCAGAAGGCTCAAGATCTTAGAACAGGAGCTGTGTGCCGCGGGGAAACACCTCGGCGAGATGAGAGACAAGCGACTGAAGAATTGCAAGCCGGTGAGCGATGGTGACGAACTCCTGCGTCGTGTGATGATGAAGAGCGAGGCGGTCCTGGAGATGAACGAGATCGCTCAAACGAGCACGAGTCCTGAAGAATGCCGCGCTAAGAGATTCATGATCAAGGGGATTTTGCGGATCGAGAAGAGAGCAGAAAATCTGATGTACCGGTTTGCTGGCTGGAGGCGATCAAGAGAATTTCCCTCACCTAAAAGAACCAAAAACTTCTACTTAGATGGGATGACAAAAACGAAACCTGAACCCATGGAGTCTCGGGTGTTTTACAAAAAAACAGTCGATGGTTTGATTATCAAACGATTCTGCATTTCCAAAGATTCCTTGATCAGGAAAGCATTCAGTCAATCCACTATCGCGGGATTAAATGATGCCCTCCTGGTCGCAAGTGAGCCCCATTGCAATTCAACATCCAGACAGATGCGATCAATGCGCTTTAAAGGAAATTTGACTTTTTAGTGCTCTTTATTTCAGTATCAATTAATATTTCATGCCACTATGCATGGAGCTATAGCTTTATGCACTATGTATTCAATGTATATATTTAATGTGTATATCAAAGAAATAAAGGAAGTAAAGTAGTTTAAACGCGTTTAACCCTATATATTGGCTTCTTTATTCGTCGACTATCATCGCGTGAAGCATGACATGAAAATAATGCACGAGCGAATAAAGCGAGCGAGAAGAAATTTTGACCTAGCTTTTTTAAAAGGAAAATCTAATTTTGAGGTAGATTGTTATTAAAATAAACAAAATAACACCACATCTAACCCACCTTTCTTTCCATTTTTCCCTTTCCCCCTTTTCTTGGTCGTTGAATTACTTTGTTTGTTTTTTTCTATAGGTCAGTGTCCACCTCGCCATGGCAGTGCCCCCCCCCCCCATATACGGCAAATCAAGTCTCATTCAAATCAAGAGTATTATATAACTAGCATTTATAGTAAAGATAAAGCTGACCGGCTATGTGAATATGAAAAATTTTGAAAATAATATACGGCAAATGAAGTCACACTCAAGAGTAGTATAACAACTAGCACTAGTGAAGATAAAAATGAAAATGAAAAAAAAATAAAATGAAAAATCTTAAACATACATGTACACTCACGAATATGCAATAACTCACAGGTACCGTACAGAATAACAGACTTAGAAATAGTTTTTTTTTAAATAGTGGTTTATTTTGTAACGTCACAGCATCCGAGAAGCTATAGGTAATGAATATAACCCATATAACATCTAAAATTATTCCATAAATTCCCAATTATCACCAATTATTGTTCATGATGAATGAAATAATGAATCTGTTTGCACAGCTAGGTAAAACTGCTCTCAATTTTCTAAGATAATAATATTCACTGGCGGATCCAGGGGGGGGGGCACCCCCCTTGACAATTATAATAACAATTTAATGAAAATATGCCATTTTTACCGAAGAGTGCCCCCCCCCCACCCCCTCTTTGAAAGCGAGGACCCTTTTTCGGACGAAGTGGCCTTAATAATAATAATGATAATAATAGCCAATTTTTATAGAGCGCTTTTCCCAGAATGGCTCAAAGCGCGTTACAGCATATTATTCACGTACGTTCACCGCCTATAGGCTATGTATCAACTCAGTGGAGCCCGCCATTATAAAAGCCCTCTCGCGGTAGGTCGCCTAACAATCTTGTTAGCGACGCTTACGAGCATCTTCTTGCTCACTCTCCAAAATGTCTGCGATATTAAAATCCTAAAAACTAATGAAATCGTTTAAATTTAGTAAGACTATGAATGTTTATCATTTATATTGACTATCGGTGTATCAACCTATATCGAAATTATAAGCAAGTGTGTGTAAGAAGGCGATTTACCAGTCATTTTGATGAGTGATACAATATGCCAAAATTTATGAAAATATAGCGTAAATTTTATATAGCATTTCAAAAATCCTTATTTTCAATATCCCCATAATTTTTTGTTGTTTTAAAAAATATCTTATTACATTAACTAGAATTTTCCAGACCTGATAACGTTGGTAGCTTATTTTCTCCATCATTCATAAGAAAATTTCAGGCCTTCAAAATCGGGTTATTTTTTGTTATATTTCTAAAAGAAAATAGTTAGATTCGAACAACTATACCATTGTTCTCCCGAAGAAGGGTTATCATCACATAAATTTGTGTATATCATACATAACATTAAATATTACGAGTGTAGCAATCAATGTTGGATAACATTTTTCACGATGAGTTACGTAATGAACAGACAAATCAAGTTCATTCTTAGCACACGAGCCGCAGAATGCAAAATTTTAGCGTGTGCAGACGGGGCTGATCGCCCGGGCTGTCCGTTCAGATTATCCAGTCCGATACTGGAGTCAGGTGGTATATTTCACGTACCTTTTCCCCTCGCGATGACCACTGTGCAGTTTTAGTGTTTTATTTCGATACTCAGTCTATGAAATTCATACTTTACCGATGTCTAAAAATACTTGGAATATACCTGACACATAAATTATTTCATTTTCGGTGATTATTATTTCTTTCCTTAATTACAAAAAGTCAAACTGATGTCAAGAATGTGTAACATTGACTGTATAGTTAAAAATATAGGTTTGGGAAATATCGTGTTAAGTTTGTCCAATGTCATCAGCATCTCGGTATATGTTAAACAGAAAATATAAAACAACTATATGTTTTGTAAATTCCACGACCGCCTTTACCATTATGGAACATATGAAGCCAACCTGCATGACCGCCGGGGGGGGGGGGGGACTCAAATTATTTGTTAAAATGAAAGTAGTATCAATATTTATAGACCTTCAATATGCCTATTACCAGGCTCTTGTGATTATAAATTATAATCATGGTGAGTTGGGGGAGTAAAAGGGTTGGATGAAATAGATTGCATGGGGAGGGGTCGAGGCCGAGAGAAAAAAAGAATTAAGGGGCCAAAAGGAGATTGCAGGCCGGTAGATCGAATGACAGAGGGTCAAATATTAATAGGGCAAGCTTTATTTGAGAGCTTGACCATAACAGGAGGGAAGGAAAAATACAAGACAGTGGAAATTTAAATAGGGAGAGCTGATCTTTGAGATATATAATGGCACGAAAGCAAAAACAAAGAAAGAGAGAACAGGGAGATAAAGGAGGAGGAGAAGCCCTTGCAATTAAAATGTATCAAACACACTTGGCTGGGGCGGCAGTGAGCACGGTGAGATGATTACCCCCCCCCCCCCTCCCTCTACCACCTCGTCAGTCTCAGTAGCAGAGAAAGGGGACTAATGATTGACTTTTTGTGATTCATGCAGGTCGAAAGAAATGATAATTCTCAAAAATGAAATCATTCATGTGTCAGGTATATTAGAGCATTTTTAGATATCGGTAAACTATTCATTTCACAGATTAAGTATCAACATTAAGCACTATAAAACTGGACAGTGGTCATCGTGGAATATACCACCCGAAACCAGCATGACCAGTATGGGACTAGATAATCCCGTCCGACACACTAGGGATCAGCCCCGTCTGCGCACGCTAAAATTTATCATTCTGCGGCTCGCGTGCCAAGAATGAACTTGATTTTTTCTCTTCATTACAAAACTCATCGTGAAAAAGATTATCTAACATGGATTACTACACTCCTAAAATGAATTGATATGTATCATTTACACAACAATACGAGATGATAACCCTCATTCGGGCGTACAGTTGGTATAGTAGTTCGAATCTAACAATTTTCTGTTAGAAATATAACAATAATTAACCTGATTTTGAAGGTCTGGCATTTCCTCATAAAGCCGAGAAACAGTAATCTATTAACGTTATCAGGTCGGGAAAATTCTGGTAAATGTAATAAGATATTTTTTTAAACAACAAAAAATTATGGGGATATTGAAAATAAGGATTTTGAAATGCTATATAAAATTTACGCTATATTTTCATAAATTTTGGCACTTTGCATCACTCATCAAAATGACTGATAATTCGTAATATAACAGGCAATTGCCATTAAATTCGGTATGAGTTTGTACACCGATAGTCAGTGTAAATGATAAACATTCATAGCCTTACTAAATTTGAATAATTCCATCAGTTTGTAGGATTTTAATATCGCAGACATTATGGAGATTGAGCCAAACGATGCTAACAGGCGTTGCTAACAGGGTTGCTAGGCCCGAAAATCCGATTAAGCTCCGCCCACTTTTTACACTGAGTTGGAGGGATTAACGTACGTGTATTACCCCGGTCATTGGATTCATTTCAATCCCGTACGAAAAGTGCACAATTTCCACTCCCTGGGGAGCATTCCTTGCATTCATCGCAGCCTCATTATGGCGCTGGCAAAATCAAACATACAATATATTTCGCATCCTACCGGGTACCCATTTAGCACCTGGGTCGAGAGTGGCAAAGTGTGGATGAACGCCTTGCCAAAAGACGCTAGACCGCGGTGGGATTCGAACACACGACCCTCTGTTTACAAGGCGAGAGTCAGAACCACTACACCACGGCTCTTCCACTTAGATTTTAGGTGAACACCTTTTTTTTTGCTTGTCAAATTTTCATCGGGAAAATATGCCTGCCCCCTGGAAAATCTTGGATCCGCCCCTGATGGCATTTCATTTAATTTATATCCGACATGGCGGGCTGATATCATGTGATATCATATGCCTCTCGGTGGATTAGTGAAAATTCCTCTCTTAATTTTAAGTCGTAATGTTAGGGAATGTTTGGAAATGTTAGGGCATATAGTTGCTGATGAAACGAGGAGCTTGAGACCTAGAAAGTTAGATGGTCCTCTGCAAACGGGGTGCTTGGGACATGGAATTGTACATGAATGGGGGTCTTGAGAACTGACGCCTAAAATGAGGGGCTTAGGATATAGGAACGAGAGGGGGAACGTACCCATACTGCCATTATACTGCCACGCGCAGTAAAAATGTTTTGTTTTATTTTAAACAACGCTGTTTACTATATGAATCGCACAGTAGTTGTTTAACAGTTTATACTATCATGCTTAATTTATTGAGAATTAAATATTACAAATTAAACTTTGTTGTTTAAGATTTTAAACACTAACATTGTTTAAACTGTTTAAACAACTACTGTCCACGTTCATATAGTAAGCAGCGTTGATAAAAATTTAAACAACTTTTTGCTGTGCGCTGTGGGTGCTCACGCATGCGAACAACCAAAGGGTATTTGTATATTTATATTTACATGTATGTATATATTACTTTGATGTATTAATTACTTGTGACTGATAAGTGATACTTTTTTTCCTATGCACCTTTTTGTTTTTAAGAGTGACGACAATTTTTGTGTTTTTAAATGACGCGAAAATAAAAAGAATTGAATTGAATATACGTGAGTCTCACCCCCCCCCCTTCCCTCACGAGGGGGCAGTATTTGGACTAAATTTTTTTTCAGCTAAGATTGAAACTTCTTGAATATGTTTATCTTTGTTTTTGCTTTAATCGAAACCCACTTGGCATCTGGGCGAACTTCCACATTCATCGGATGCGTGGGGGTGGGAGGGGCAGGAGGTTCAAAAGAGTTCAGAGTAATTTGTTAGAGTGGGCGGCATTTATAAAGTTACAGGTACTTTAGAATGAACTCGTTGAGTCATTCTATTCTACCTGACTGAACCAAAGAAATCTAGCCAAACTCGTTGATCGTTCACTGTTCCATCACTGAGTTCCTTAAGTTCCCCACCAGAAGTGACAATAGTAACAAATACCTAGTAGGCAGAGATATAGCAATACTTATTAAAATCACCGTCTTTTCTCCGCATTCCACTACCATTATCATAACCCATCAGTCCATATCATCCATCTCAATCACAACCACACACCCGCTCTTAAAATGTGCTTTCTTCTTTTTAAAACGAATGCTCATTAACATAACAATGATTGACTCAGGCCGTTTGCACAGCATTGAAAGTGAAATATACGCGGTGATATACTTGAATCCTATTTTCTCGGCAAACTAACTTGAAGTTTTGTTTGCTTAGGACTGAGTATGGACCACTTTCACTGTATTGTTTCTTTGAATTGTGGTTTCTTTTTTTAAACAATCGGGAGCCCGGTCTGTTTGGATCGATTCTGTATAGATATACTACTCTTTCAACTATGCACTGTCTTTAGCTTAGGGGTATGTTGTATGAAGCAGTGTGTGGAATTTCACAAAGGAATCGTCTTTAGTGGAGATCCCAGATTGAAAGAACACATGCATGCACGTTATACAAGGTAAGATTTTAAAACAGTTTCTTTTTAAAATGAATTTTTATGTTGGATCATATTATATGTTTCAGATAACCGCGGAGTGAACGGAATAATTAGAAATGTATATAAAGATGATGATATATTTTGACTGCAATTTGTAATAGAAGTGTCTGAGTTTTCATGTCGAATCGGGTTGGTCATATTTGCAAATTATAGGTCCTATCCTATTGAGAGGGGGGGGGGGGTCTATTGACCAAGATTGTATACAATGTATTATTTTTTCATAGATCGATCGTTTTTATTGTGAGTATATAGCTTAACCCGTGTCTGCATGAGATGAATGATTAATAATCACTGTTTCATTTAAATATATTAGACCTAAATATATTTGAGCATTGCGTTTCTAGGAAAGACTACAAGATAATATATCAATTTTAGAAACTCGATCTACCCCCTCCCTCTCTTTCTCTTTCCAACTAACCAAGATGTATACCCACAATACAAAAGCCAGTCAATCCGATTTATTCAATCCTTATGATATTACACTGGTAAATATATTTATGACGAAAATGCTTTCTTAGTGTCGGTGAAAAACGAAATCCTGGTAATGCAGTTGGCCATTGCTGCTGAGAAATAGACTTAACCAACATAATTAAAACTGCATTGAATGTGCGATTAAGAAAAGGTTTGTATAGATAGATAGGTTTTCATTATTTCAATTAAAAGTATATTGATAGTAAATATTGATAACCGCGAGCTGAAAAGAATTTTCACTGCTTTTTGTATTTACGGCGAAGCTACTATAATTATTTTTCATCCTCTTATCATCTCTCCCCTTCCTCTTCCGATATGCTTTCCCAATTTTGACCTGGTCATCTAACAAACCCTCACTCATAACTTCTCAGCATTTCCCGGCAGTTTTCGCCTTGATCTGTCGTCTCTGTCTTTCTCTCTTCTTTCTCCCGTTCTCATTCCTTTCCCCTCTCTCATTCTCTTATTCCATTCCCCCTTTTTAAGGGAAGGATACTTTCCGAAATATAAGGAATATTATCATGCTTATTGTCCAAAATTGATGCTGTGATCGAGAGAATGGAAAGCTAACACAAAATGAAAACAATGCGCCTTCCATGTGATCGCTATATCTTCTTTTCTTGTGAAGACTTATGTGACGTCACGTTTAAATAACGCTATTTTTACAAAAGGATCCCATCGTGCATTTGTCTTTAAAAACAATTTCAAGCGAAATAGAACTTCTGTTGTGTTAGTAGTTTTAGTCTCTGCCTCCAACAATAGTTTTAGTAACTCCCGACATCAAATGCGTTTCTATACCCAGAAGTTTTATTGTACTTTGAATGACTTTAATAAAAACAGGTCACATAGTTTGAATTGAGGTAAATCTTGTCACTATTTGGTCTAAGAATTCTATTCAAATCGTCTTGTGATCTTCTTTGCTACATTGTCCACGCACATGCTCATTTTATCATATTTTCCCCTTTTTCATGTTTTTCTCTTTCCTCACATTATAATTACATCAAGTTATCGTTAATTTGTTTTCTTCTGCCCCTTTTAATATTTCTATATAGGCACACATGTTATTCAATATTTAAAGGACAAGTCCACCCCAACAACAAGGTGATTTGAATAAAAAGAGAAAAATCCAACAAGCATAACACTAAAAATTTCATCAAAATCGGTTGTAAGTTATGACATTTTAAAGTTTTGCTTAATTTCACATAATAGTTATATGCACATCCCGGTCGTGATGCAAATGAGGGAACTGATGACATCACTCACTCACTTTTTTTTGTACTTTATCATAAGAAATATGAAATATTCTATTTTTCTCATAATTTTCCTGTGAAACAAATTTTTATTTCTCACTGAACATATGGAATTACCATTGTTCAACATTATATGGTTCAGTCGAGTTGGTCCTTATTGTCAAATCTGTAAAAATTGAAATATTGTATAATTCAAACAATAAAAAAACAAATGAAATAGTGAGTGAGGGACATCATCGATTCTCTCATTTGCATGTGAGTAAATTGTGCATATAACTTTTTTTGTGAAAAATAAGCAAAACTTTAAAATGTCCTAACTCTCTTATTTTACATCCGATTTTGATGAAATTTTCAGCATTACGCTTGTCTGATTTTTCTCTTTTGATTCAAATAAACATTCAATGAGGTGGACTAGACCTTTAATTTCTTTGGCCCTCATTCACTTTCCACTTTACAATCCTCCTTTCTTTCCGTTTTCATTTACCCCCTACCCCTCTTTCCGAAAAAAAATTTGTTCTACTGCTTTTAAAGTCTTTGAGACAGGCTTAATAAAGAAGTTCCTTTGACATTTTGTTTTCAGATTGAAACCGGTTATGACAGTTTGAGAATGGAGGATCTCGCATATCAATAATTCTGTATGAAAACACGGTAAGACGGTCACAAATTTTTTAACTGTTCTGACATGGTATTTATAGTATAAGTTAATAGTACGATTTGTTTAATGTTTGACGAATTTTGACAGAAAATAAAAGGCCACAAACAAAAATCCTTTCAAAGTAAACATTAAATAGAATTATATTCAAATATGAGTTTGATTTGAATTATTTTAAATTAGATTAGCTTTATAGTTACATATGTTTTTGCTATTGTTTGGTAATATCTACCTAAAATAATCCTTAACAATGATTGCCAATGTTTGCAAAGCTGTTGCCTGTAAGAAGCTGACTAACTTTTGTATCAAATCATATAATTAAAAAAATATAAATTTTTGGTAGTTCTAATATTTCTTGTGAATCATAATACTATTATGAAATCGATGAATTCATTTGAGTATTTACTGAATATGAGCAGCATGAACTTCCTTCTGAATTAACAATCAGTATTTTGGGTTGCCAGAGCCACTTTTCAGAAGGTCCACTTACCAATATTGATAAATATTCGTACATCCATAGCCATTCCATATATAAGTTTGACTCATGACAAAATTTGATAATGAATTAATATGATTTTATGACAGGAACAGATGGATGTGGACAAGATTCAAGCCATCATCAAGAAGAATGGTATCTCGACCATTCGCTATGAGATGCCCGATGTATACGGTATATCTCACTGCCGTCTATTCCCGGCTGCATCCTTTCAAAGAAGAACCACTGAAGGTGTCAAGTTCAGCATCAGCACCCTGATGTCCTCAGATCCTCAAGGCAACCTGGCGTCTGGCACCGGGTACGGAGAAGAGATTGGCTTCGGTAACTGTCTGGCGTTTCCCGACTTGGAGACCTTTCAAGTCGTGCCCTGGGCAAAGTCCTCTGCTCGGGTGCTGATGAATCCTACGATTGATGGCCAGCCTGTTGTAGGTTACCCGAGATATGTGGCACGTCGTCAGATTGCAAGGCTCAATGCAGTTGGTTACACGCTTCTTTCTACAAACAAATACGAGTTCTGTGTGGAGAATGCAGTGGAGAGAAAACCAATCTTTTCAGGGAGGAACTTCGGAGCAACGGTTCGGCTGCCGAAGGTGGAAGGAATCCTGGAGCCACTCTGCGATTACCTACCGCAAGTCGGGTATGATATATTGAACATGGATACAGGATATGGACCCGGACAAATCGGGATGTCCTACAGACCGGCGTTTGGGCTGAAAGCAGCAGATACCGCATACACGTTCCGAACGTCTATTAAAGAAATCGCCCTGAGGAATTCTCACATTGCCAGTTTCATGACAAAACCATACAACGATGGCAACGGATCGTCGGGGCACTTCATCCATTCTCTCTGGGATCCGAAACGTAAGCATCCCATGCTGTTTGACAAGGATCATCCTACAGGGTTATCGAAAAACGGTCGTCACTGGGTGGCAGGGATTTTATCTCATGTCCCAGGTTTAGCTGTCCTGATGTGTCCGACCATCAACTGCATGAAACGCTATGTTCCAAATGAACAAGCTCCCGTCAACGCATCATGGGGTTACGATAACCGCAGTACGGCCGTGCGGGTTCGGGTCATGGGAGATCGTGGAACCTTCATTGAAAACCGCCTTCCAGGAAGTGGGTGTAACCCTTACATTGTCATGGCAGCGACAATTGCAGCAGGCATTGATGGCATCGCCAACAAACTTCCTCTGCCGCCTCCTGTGAAAGGTGATGTGATGGACGAGAAGTCCCTACCTCCTCTCACAGCTAGTATTCCAAACAATATACACGACGCTCTGAGCGCTCTGGTAGCCGATACTGTCCTTTGTGATGCCTTAGGAGATGAGTTCATCAACTGTTTCCTTTCGCTGAAGCAGCAGGAGGATCAACTGATGACTAAAGCGATGGGAACAGGACACAAGAACTGGGAATATGATTACTATTTTGAATATATGTGATATTGAGCCTTTACAAGATGATTTTATTTCTTATAGATGTATAGCATGTGTAGTATTATAATGTGACTTTTAATAGAAAACTAACGTTTTGGTTTAAATTGTTTTGGTACACCAGTTCTACAACTGAATGTTAGATGAGAATTATCAATATACATATTTGTCAAAATCTGAATAATACATAATGTAATGCAAAGTTACAAGTCATATTTTTCAAGATTGAAAGAAATTAATTTCATGAAATTCTCAATTAGACTTATTTGTGATGAATTTATTGTTACATTTGAAGCTTTAAACTACAACAAAGGTCCATGATCCAACACAATCTCTGAAATTTAAACAATTGTTGTATGTTACTTTGTTGGTATCATCAGTGTCTGACCTTCTCACCCTGGCCACAAGAAAATCAAGTCCTTGTTTCATCTCGCTTATTATTTATAAATACTCTAAAGGAGTGATCTGATTGGCTTATTATAAATCGTAACAAAATTGCAGAATTTGTGACTGATATAAAGTTTTTTAATGAAATCCCAGACTTCTTATCTACAACTGCAAGTATAGTCAATTTGAGATTAATCAGGGTTCAATGACACAAAGGTGAGCGATTAATCATTTATGCTTGGTTTTCAGGACTAATTGTACATTGTAGTCAATGCAATCAATCATTTAAAAAATGTGCTATGATGATTGCTAAGTTTTTTGTTACGGGCCAAAATTCACATTTTTATGACACCGAATAGAACAAGGGATAATTTTATGAAAGGACTTGTCAGAAGTTTTATCCAACAAGTCCCATTTTATCCAACAGTTACCACAGTAACAGTGCTTCACAGCAAATCAAGATCAAGGAAAGCTGTCAGACCCGACATCTAAAATGCTCCTCAGACATTTCTATGATAAATCAATGTTTACCTATACATCTTCCCAACATTTGACAAATTAATAATTTACTGTAACTATACTGTCATCAATCCAGTCTTTTTGTGTCAGAGATGTATATGTACAGTATATATTTATATTCTTTTCATGCATAATGAAAAATAATACAAAGGAAAAGAAATTTAAAAAATATGAAACTGCAGTTTTGTAGTATTTTCTGATTGAGGCCCAGTGGCTATGTAATTATTTATTTTAATGACAAGAACAATGGTTTCATTTCTACACCGATGGATGGGCTAAAGATCCAATGCCATGGCCTTTGCTTCTCTCTTTCCCTCTCCATTTAGAGTGGATGCAATGGGTGTTTCCAAATTCAGTGTCAATCTTTTGGTGTTGGTGTTGCACTGGTCCTTACACCAGCACAGCACCAAAATAAAAATAAGTATCATCTTGGGGAAAAAAAACATTTTTCAAAAAATTTGAAACCATCTTCCATAGAAACCAGGTCAAACCATTCATTCGCAACCAAAGCATGAAGAATAAAAAAATTAGCAACACAACAAACAGTTCATGATGAAAAACGTATTATTCCATTTTAAATATTTCATTTATTTAAATCTAAATATATAAATATTTCTCCAAAAGGATATCTCATCTACCTCTAGAGTAGAATAAATGTACATTTCTGTTTTTTAGTATTTCTCATTATTTATACATACATTGTATTTACATAATTATGCATCATGCATTGATGAATAAATTGCCAATAAAAAGTAATAGAAAAAATTATGAGGTATTTTCGAAGGACACTTTAACTTGCAGAATAAGGATGACATATCGAGAATACTTCATAAAGCTGTTGTACAATTAGCATTCTTTAAAGGGAAAGTTCACCCTGAAGAAAAGTTTGCTGTAAAAATAGCAGAAAAAAAATGATAAAAAATATTGGTGAAGGTTAGAGGAAAATCCATTAAAGATAAAGGAAGTTATTAGAATTTTAAGTTTTGTGATGTCATAAACTAGCAGCTGCCCCACATGTTATGAAATATAAAATGCATAAATTTCATATTTTTAATGGTTCATGATGACTTGTTTTTGTTTTCTTTTTAGAAACGGTTGTGAAATGGTTTGTCTATTGATATACTGAAGGTACAATAAAAGCCATTTCTAATTTTCTGAGAAAATGACATTTGATTTTTTTACCACACGATATGTAAGAAAGCTGCTCGCATATGACATCACAAATCAAATAATGATTGTAATAACTTCTTTTATGCTTTGATGGATTTTTCTCAAACCTTTGGCAATATCTTTAATTATTTTCTGCTGATTTTACAATACACTTTTTGTCAGGACTTCTCCTTTAATTCATCACAACACTTTATTCCTATTCACATGTTCATATTATAGCAGGTTTTTCTGGGGTAGGGGGGATTTTTTCTTGTATAGACATTATGACATGGGCATTTTTTCAACCAAATTAATTTGTAATTTATCATACTCTGCAATCCCATAAGAATTAAAACTGAGAAATAGTGATGCACTCACTTAATCACACATATAATTGAAAAATTATGTATTGTAAGTTAGAATCAGGGCAATTCCATAAAATATGTACATCCGACCCCCTATATATGGGACCTTCATGAAATTTACTGTCTCTGATTTCTTGTTCTTTTGACAGTCTGTAATGCTCTCAAATGACCATGACTTGGTCAGTTTATGAAGTGAAGTAAGAATTGAGAAAAATGGGGGTTGGACGTACAAAATGGTTGAATATTTTATGGAATTGCCCATCTCCTCTTTCATACAAATACATTTTATATGATACATCATTTATTCATAAGTGAGTAAACACAATTTGAAGTAGGGAAAACAAAAATCATTTGGTAGAGGGTATCTGAATTTCAACAATAAAAGTAAACGTCTCCCGAAAAGATGAAATCTGTTTTTTTTTTCTACCAAGAGTGGAGCGAACAGGTAACCTACAAATTTGCGAATTGCCCACAGAAAACTATGAATCAAACAGAAGTAAAGAAAAGTGTGTTTTCTAATATGAAAAACTACTTCTATTTCAATGCTGAACAAAATTATTTGTCCTTCTTTAGCGCAATGTGAACGAGTAAGCAGACATACATAGTGACATAAAAACCAGTCATATCCAACCCAATTATCCTCCATAATCCAAGGTGACTACACGCATAATACATAAACCTTTCTGAAACGGGATTTAACCAATAACAATGGCAGAGGTACACAGTTCATTGATAATAATACCTACAATATCTATACAGCACTTAATACAATGTTTCCAAGAGCTGCATACTACATGTATTACCCCCGGCTTCAGCACGGCTACCCAGAATGGACGCTTGAGCATTCCAGGAATTTCTTCCTACCGGGTACCCATTTACTACACTTGAGAGGACAGTGGCAAACGCCCTGCAAAAAGTTCAGAGACTTGTCCACCAAGCCACACGATTTATGTTGATAACAAGGAATGTCACGGTTTACTGCATACGGGTCAAGGGGGTGTTTCACGAAGCTGGACTAAGGTGGAATAACAAGCCAATTTGTAAAAATTTGCACTAAAGCCTATTTCAATATTGGATAAACATCCCAAAGGTGCAAGCACTATTCCAATTAATTACTAGATTATATCTTTATACTGTATATGCCCTAAAACAGATATGGTGTAGAGACAATTAAAATAAAAATGCATTTGATAGGATGAATTTTGTAGATCTACATGAATGTTTCAGGCATTAAATAATATTTTTAGGGAAAGGCAATTTTTCCATTTGGCCTATATTAATAATATGGCTCAAATGGGAAAGAGGGCACAACAATTCGCTAAGGCCAATGAGAGAAGCATCAAGGCCACTCAACTGGCCATGGCCTTTGATTCAAAATTAAGCCCAGAAGTTTATTTTTTATTGGATTCTTGATCAAAATGCTTAATTTGCGAATCATTAAAGTACTTCTCAGGCATTGAATGGGCTGAACATTTCATGAATTGATCATCAAAAATTTGCTGATCACAAGCTTTGCTGAAACATGCCACCTTGATTTAATGTTCATCACAAATTGCTGATCTTACGTGAAATGACGTCATTTTGGTTTGTTCTGATTCACAAAGAGCTGTATGACCCGAGGCATATGAAGGAGCATCTCCCTGATGTGACTCGGTAACACTGCATTTCTACCATAGCTGCAAGAAGATAGCAGAGAATGGTAAGAATTTAGAGTTCACAATAAATCTGATTTCTTAAATGAGACATACATGTATCATCATTTATTTGACAAGCATCAAACAAATTTGATATATGATATCAAAGAGCAGTAACACACACAACTTCATTTTAAATGAATCACATTCATGACTTTTGTTTTCTTTTATTTAATTCATATTTGATTGGAAATTCTATAAAAATAGATTCAAATATATTTAGCCATGATGGCGTTAGATCATATGCTAGTAGACAAAATGGATATAAAGCTAACATTGTGCTAGGATGTAAATATAAATGTATTATATCAAAGAGCATGCAACATATACTCAACTTCATTTTCAAAGAATCACATTTTTTACATCTGTTTCTGTTTTTTGGTTGAATTTGTGATTGATTGTAATTTCTTTCAAAATAGGTTCAAATATATATAGCCACGATGGTTTTAGACCATCTGCTAGTAGACAAAATGGGTACAAACCTTGTCCAGATTGGAAGTTGATGTATGGTAGCGGTCTAAGTCTCTTTACCAAAAATAACATAGAGGGCCTCCTGACTCCAAATCCCTAACTAGTACAACTCTAATCTTCATGATGCAAATGGGAGATGAGAGGATTGGCACTGGGTTAGGAATTGCAGAGACATTGATAGAGAGCGTTCGACCAACCCAAATTCAATGAGTTACCAACATGGTGCATAATCAGACCTGCCAACCTCTGGGAATTAAAAAGCGTATTCTGCGATAAAAAAAGTGCATTTTCCCCCAAAAAGTGTATTTCATAATAAATGCGTGGCGCACTCGCTCATCGAGGCGCTCAAGCTGCATGCAAGCTTAAATGCGCACTGCTCTTGCAGATGAAAAAAAACATTTAAACATGTGTATATCTCACCCTGGGTTTAACAAAATGATTGAAAAAAAACAAGTTACCTGAAATTACATTGATCTAATAACCATATTTGTGTAAGTTTTATGAAATATAGACATATAGAGATGATTTTTCTCAATAAATAACGATTTTGTAAAAAATAAAAAATAAAAAAAATGTACTGGTTGGCAGGTCTGCATAATGCTTTGTTAGGCAAGCCCAATTCAAAAGAAATTGCACCATGTTGGTAACCCAATGAAATCGGGTTGGCAAAACTCTCTCTATTATTGGCTCTGAGGGATTGGGAATTAAGGAGGCCCTCAAAGTTAGTTTTGGGAAAGAGACCTTCCATACATCAATGTCCAATCTGGACTAATATAAACCTAACATTGCGATAGGATGAGATAGTAAAAGGTATATACACTTACCTTTGAGTTTTGCCCTGTGTGTCAATGTATTTAATGGTAGATGCAGTAGCATGGACTAGGATCATAGAACCATCGTTGTACTGAACTCTCACCTCACCGGAACTCATCTGCAAAATGAATTTATATGTATAGTGTAAATTCGCCAATTATCTGCAATACGGACAAAGGAATGATTTCACAGAATTTGGGAAGGACACAGAATTCAAAGAATTTCTTAGGTCCAACAAAGTGAATTACAAAATGTCTGGTGAAAATAATTTTTTTGTAAATAAGGTAAAATTCAACAAAACTGTGCAGCAGAGGGATACATGTATTGCCAATTGAACCTGTTCACATGTGTCTGCTTAGTTTTATCTGCATACTGCCGTTCACAGGTGCACTGGAACACTTTTATTTATTATTATTATTATTTTTTTTTTTGGGGGGGGGGTAGAG
Source organism: Lytechinus pictus (assembly GCF_037042905.1). Lineage (NCBI taxonomy): Eukaryota > Metazoa > Echinodermata > Echinoidea > Temnopleuroida > Toxopneustidae > Lytechinus > Lytechinus pictus. The sequence continues at coordinate 9,106,727 of NW_026974140.1, read as the reverse complement.
GGGCAAAATCTTGAAGGGGGCACAATATTGTGACAGTGTAAGATTCTGAGCGAGGGAGCGAAGAGACAAATGGGGGGGGGGGGTATCCCACAGTAAAAATGCTGATATTCTTCAAATCTTTCTAAGCAATGATACTGAAATCCTGAGCATATTACCTGAGATGCCCATCCAATGTTTGGGACAAAGACACTTTTAAGAACTTCCTCCTTGCCTTCTGGGTGTGAGGAGGCTTGCGATGTGGCTTTAGTCTCCTTAGAACTTTCAGCTAAAGAAAAGAAAAAAAGCAAATTAATAGAATAAAAGAATGTTTCTTACTGAATTGTAGCAGATAAAATAAAAACAAATTTCTAACCTATATTTTGTAGTTTAATTATCTATATTGCAATATAGACATCAATTATCTTCCTACGATACCGAGTCCACAAAGAAAATATTGCCAATGATGGTCAATCAGCACATTTTATAAAAATTTCTTTCATTTGTATTTATTTTACTATTATCATTACTATTTCATTTTATTATTTTTATCATTTATCATTTTGCCTCCGACGAAGATTCTGCTAGGATCGAAAGCTTAGGCCCCTTCTGACTTTCTTATTATTTTTTTGTGAGAGGGTCATAATAGAATAAAAAATAAGTCAGTGTAAATCAGGTAATAGCAAACTTTCTATTTTATATTTGACTTTAGAGTTGGTTAAAGTAAATTTTCTATGTTTTTACTTATCAAGACCCTGTACCTGTTTTTCTGTGCTTTGTCCTGTCCTTGCCATGTGCACTCCTTGCTACGCTGCATATAGTACCATCAAAGGAACATACAGAGGCTGTGGGCGGGGCCACTACGCTAGGGGAGGTGACAGACCCCTGGGGGCACCCCTTGGCGGGGTCATCTTGATGGGTACTGGTAAAACGTGGCACCTTGTTGTTAGTGGTAGTGGTGGTAGTGGCAGGAGTTGCTTGGGATGTTGCTGCAATTGTTCTGATGTTGGTTGATGGTGGTGCCTTTGTTCCGTGCTGGTATGGTTCTTGAACTGGCTTCCTGTAAGATGGGTAAAATAACATGTGAAAAACCGACAAGGCTGTATGGGTAGCTTTGCTTCCTTTATTAGTAATGCTTTTCTTTCTTTCCTTTTTAGACTATTACAAGTATTTACTTTAGAATTTTTATTCATCAACCATTTTATTTTTCAAAGAAAGAAAAGCAAATCCACTTACCTTGAGAGGATAAGAGGAAAGAAAGGTCCATAGCCATGTCTGGATTCAAGACTAGCGATTGCAGATTCAACATCCACACAATGCTGCCGCCACTGAAATAAACAAAAAGCAATGAAATTCATCATTACCACATACCAACTCTGATGAGATTTATGATTATGAATTCTAATTTTTTTCTAGTATTTTATGTTTAATTAATTCAAAAAAATATATATATATTTACAGGTAAACCATACCATGCTACCATCAGAAAAAACACCCTCCTCTCCAAAAAATAAAGAAAAGCAGAAAATATTTGCCTACGATATCTCAATCATACTACCATAATTACACCAAAATCTGATCAGGTCTGACAGATTGCACTGTTCTGGAATCCTTCACTCAGGCCTAAAATGTATGTTGAAAAGCTAAGATTTCCTACTTTTGCCCGAAAAGTGGTATCCCTGCTCAACTTAAGCCCTCAGCCAAATGACAGGGGAGCTTTATACTCACTGTGTAGAAGCTGGTGATGATTGGTTTGAGGTGGCTGGGTATCTGGTCACTGTTAGGGTCAGCCGGGAGTTTGCTTGTCTGGCCGTTACTCTCAGTTACGTCCAGTTCTGCCGAAGTGGCATGGATTTTAGTTCCTAAAAGTAGAAATGACATTATCTAAAGGATAGTTTAAAGGAAAGTGTCTCAACTCCTAAACTTGAAGACGTTTTCTCTCAAGCCCCATAGATGCCAGGGAAAAATATATGGGGCTCAGGCAATTTTACCCACAGATGCTTAAGAGCCCCTTGAAAATAACAAAGCAAAAAGATTTTAAATATGAGGCCTTTTCATTGGCCCAGGACTGATATAACGTTAAGCCAAAATTTAAAAGAATTATGAAAAGAAATGGAATATTTTTATATATGTTTGTTATTTCATATCAGCTTGCATGTTCCATTTTGCAAGGCCTGATGTACAAACTGCTCATTGGGAACCGCTGCACTACTGATAGAGACTTATGTCACAATTGGCTTTCCACAGTTAAAGCACACCTTACGACCAGAATTCAAATTGAACCACAGTTTAGAATACAGGCCCAAGGATCCAAATCAACAGCCAATCACCAAGAAGATCAAGATGACCCCAAATCACACCAACACTCACCATCATAGACGCAAGCCTCAAAGTCCGCTGTTGGGCCGTTCTCCATCAGCATACACTTTGCTTCCGATGTATAGAGGGTGACCTTAGGGGTCTTGGACCTGACCAGCTGGATGAACCTAGAGGCATACTGGTACTTCTTCCAGTACTTGGATGGGAGGTCGTGGTAGCTGTGGGTGGTGATGCCGCTGTCTTGGGGCGGGGAGGGCGGGTCCTCCATGATGGGGAAACCTTTGCCCCCGTTGGGCTGGTAGATGGTAACCTGAAGGGGGTACAAACATAGCATCATTTTCTTTATGAATGATGGTGTGTCGATATAAAGTAGATGATGATGGTGGTGACATTATTTAGACGGAAGGTTGCGGTAGCTATGGGTGGTGATGCCACTGTCTTGGGGTCAGGGAGGATTGGTCCTCCATGATAGGGAAACCTTTGCCCCCATTTGGCTGGTAGATGATAACCTGAAGGGGTACAACCATGGCGTCTCAATATGGAAGATGACGATGATTCTCTGCATAAAGTTTGTGGTAGCTACATGTATGAGATATTTCAGTGGGAATAGAATTCAGAGTAATGCGAGGAACTGACAATTAAGACTCCGGGTAGGGTTAGGATTGAGGTTTCAGTATAAAATTATTGTTCAGATTATCGCTGGAGCCAATGTAAGATCCTTACCTGCATACCATCTTGTGATATCCTCAAGACTTCTACCACTCTGTCCTGACCATCTTTGGTCTTGAGAAACTCAAGACAAACCTCTCCGCCAGGCATGATGCTCACCTAACAATCAAGCAATATATTCAAATTATGTGGGTGTTTCATGAAATAAATAGGCAGTGATTTGTCACTGACAAATTTGCTCTGAGCCAATCAGATGCAAGGATTTGATAGCTTATAACAATGTCAGTGAAACTCACTGATAATTTTTCTTCATGAAATGCTCCCCAGATCAGCATAAAGAATATCAAAATGAAAAACAAGATACATTTCAATATCAAACACAATGAATGGTTCTCGTACAAATTAACTGTGGGTCCATTCTGGAGTTTTCACTATTCAAAAAGAAAGGTAAGGAAAGTGACCACTCTGCAGCATATGGCTTCAAATGGACATGATGCACACTGCCCTCTACTAAAAGCATGTCATCTTGAATCTTAAGTGGAGGGGGGTCTTGAAAAATGACCCTGAAACTCTTGAAAAACTGAGAAACTCTGCCAAAGATGGAGGAATTGGCAGGAATGGGTATGTTGTCTCTAACTTCAGCCATCACCATCCTCTAAAACAGTAAGCAACGCCATATGCAGATGGTGCAGTGGTCATCTTCTAAATATGAGATAGTTACATACTTAAATTCATCTTATTTCAAGGAGAATTTTTTTTGAACAACTTACTACTGCATTTCTTGTCCTTTGCCTGATTGGTCTTAGTCTCGTAGCATTCAAAGGCGGGGTCAAATGAGCTAAACTCTGAACACCAGCTCCACCCTCTCCCTTACCACCACCTTCCCTTTTCTCATGCTTGCGTGTATGTCTGTGCATCCAGTCGCCGCCTTTGTCAAGGTCATGTGACTTTGATTTGCTCCATTTGTGGCTGCTCTTTTCCCCAGCCTTGATGTCCTTATGCGATGCATCATCCTGCTTCACTGATGATCCTCCAACTGATGACGAAGAATGCACACCATGTAGGCTAGGATGGTCACTTATAGAGGACTGAGTACTCTGTTTCTTGTCCCCACAAACACCTCTAGCATGGTCAGTCCTTAATATCTGAGTCTGCGTCCCTTCAGAATCAACATCTGCTTCAGAAAACAGTCTATGCTTGGCATCGTCGACCCTATCATAATGTCCAGATATCTCTGTCCTGCTCTTCTCTCTGAAAATCGAGCCATGCTGTCCTAGGTGATCCTGCGACTTCCAAGAGGCACTTCTCGCTGACTGAGGATCACCCTCGTACAGGTGTCCTTGGCTTCTGTACACATTCCTCTCGCGAGATTCATACGTGCCCCTAGTCTTTGTTTTAGACCCTTTTATGCTTCCATCGCTGATAGACGGTTTCATGGTAAGGTTGTAGTCTCTGGACTGTGCTGAATTGTAAGATGTAGGAGGTTGCGTCCCATCGCTGCTGGTCGACCTGAGGTCCTGAGAACTCGATGCCTTCTGCTTTAGACCTGTGACCAAGACAAAGATAATGATGATGATTATTATCAATATCTTCATCTTCATCAATATCATCATCATCATGATCATCATTAACTTTTATTTGATTTGCTACAACTGATTAGTTAAAGGCAAGAGAATCTGATAGATAATGTTTTAGGATCTACATGTACCTAAACAGCACTCTACCTCTAAGGATGTTTCTTGAAAGCAACTTTAGTAAGCCTAGCAATCAAGTTTGGAAACTCTTGCTGGAATGCTCACCAGTCCCTCTCTACTAAGTCACTCTTTAGTGCAGTAACAAAAACAAAAGAGAGAAGATACGGTTACCAGTACCTGAAAACCATGGTCTGGATTCTGCCTCTCCTCCTTGCCCATTGCTTGACTGCAAAGCCGCGCTGTGATTGGCTCGTTGCCTGACTGGCGGAGAGGGGGGATGCCTATCGTACTGATTCCAACTTGTGACAATCCTGTCTCCATGACGATGACCTCGTTCTTGATCCTTGACCTGACCTCTTGACCCCTCGCCCTGGGAGATGACCGGGGTCAGGGCTGACAACGGGAGGGCCCTCATGGGTCTGCTTCGGGATGAAGTGCGGTTAGTTGTATGGGAGGAAGATGTCGTTGCCATGGTAGCGAGACCACTGTCCAGCGACGATTCCACTGGCCTCTAAATACAGAAGAAAATAGAAACAGTAAAATTCAGTTTGCTTTGGAGTTTAATAGAAAACATAGCACACTCTCTCTACTTTCCTACTTTCTTTAGTACAGATATCATTTTTCCTCCCTTTGCCATTTTGCATCAAAATAGCAAAATACATATATGTGATGTCACAATGCATTATTCATTAATTTTTTTTATACCTAGGTTTTTATTTATCTGACTGCTAAGAAAGCACGAATGCCTGTGAGCAAGCAACCAGGGGACCGACAGCTTAAGGAACCTGGTAATGAGGATAAATCCCTTACAAAAGGGCACTTATTATGAATGTTCATTTTTTTAAACACAAATTCAATATGTTCATTAATTAGGCAAATATATAATTCTGTTCATGTTGAGACTCTAATACTCACTATCAGGAGTTGACAGAGCTTATTCAAATCTTATAGCACTTGGATTTCTATTTAATACCAAGTGCTAATGTAGGGATGAGTATATGCTCAATATTGACTTCTATCATTACAATGTCAATTTTATGTCAATCAATGTCAATGTTAAAATCATAGATAATGTAAAGCCACTACATATTCTGACTATGGTGCAATTTAAAAAAAAATCTTATTTTGAATTGAACATGTACAGTCCAAAAGTATAATTACTTTACGGGAAATTTGGCATATTGCTAGCAATAATAAGGTCAGATTTGTGCTTTGCTGCAAGCCTTGTGATCGGAGCTCAATCCAAATCAGCTTCAATTTGGAATTAAATTTGTCGGCAAAACAGAAATCGGGGGGGGGGGGACATTTCATGAAACTAATAATCTGTGATTTTCATTGACGACTGTGACAAGCTACTGAAAACCTTGTATATGATTGGCTAAGAGCAAATTGGTCAGTGAAAATCATTGACAAAGTGCTACATGATACATTCCCCAGATTCTTTACTACCTTGGAGATGGGTTTTTTCTTGGATCCACCGAAGCGGGTCCTGTCCATGAAAGGATGATCCAAGACTGATGATAAACTGATCCTTTCTGTTGGGTCCTTTCTCAACATTTTACTGATCAAATCCTGGGCTTCCGCTGAGATGTGTGTGGGCATGATATACTCGGCCAACATCACCTGGTTGGATAATTTAAAAAATGTTAAGGATATTAAGATCAAATGAGAGAGAAAGTGACAATATTAATATCATCTTCATAATATTATAAATTTGGCATTTCAAAATATACAAGGAATGGCAAAATGAAAAAAGCAAGAAAAAAAAAATGATATAGCACCACTGTCTAAAAGAAAAAAATGAATATGAAATATCCCAGGCCCTTAAGTCATTTTTTATTTTATTCACGAGAATGCATATAACATTTACATAATCAGATTTAAAAACAAACAAACACGAAATTAAAAGGGCAACTATGATAACACAGAAATAAACTTGAGAACAGAAAGGGATGGAGGAAAATAAAAATTTGAGATAAAGAAAGGACAAATGTAGGGAGAGCACCTTCTAAAGTGTTATTACACTGAGCCACTGGCACAAAAGGAAGGTGTTATCATAACACCAGAAGAAAATTACACCAAACACTCTTCCATGTACCTTTATATTGAGTGTCTTCTTTACAGCCTCAGTATCAAAAGTCATTTTATCAGTTAGAAAGGTGTAAAGCATGTGTGACTATGTAACACTCAACACTACCTACCTATTCAAGTGTTTCCTCAAAAGACTCTACATTGAACCATGGGATGAAAAGGAAGATAAATAACATAACACCTGAAGAAAAATACACCAAACACCTTACCACATACCTTGTTAAGTGTCTTCTTGACAGCTTCTGTGTCAAAAGGTGGGTTACCGGTCAGAAAGGTGTAAAGCATACACCCTAAAGACCATACATCAGACTGGAGACCATGTGGCCCTCTGGTTGCTATCTCTGGCGAGATGTAGTTCGGTGTTCCACACATGGTGTAGTGCTGTTCCCCTGGGAGCTTCAGCTGCGTCGCCAATCCAAAGTCGGCTATTTTCTGCAAGAGTATGATAAAGATAACAGGGGAGTGTTTCATGAAATATCGTCATTTGCTCTAAGCCAATCAGATGCAAGGATTTCAGTAACTTACAACAAGTAGTCAATGAAAATCACTTACTAAGCTCCCCAGGTGTGAACAAATATGATTTGATGAAACAAGATGAAATGAGGAAAATCATTCTGTTTCCATTTCATACGGTACTGGTTACAGAAAATGCATTATTTGGAAGGCCGCAATACAAACAGATGTAATCTTACAATTCCACTTCAATTCACGCATGAAAGAAAAAAAAAGACATGAATAAATTACAATCATTTAGATTTTCCAAACTTTATAACCTTTCATTCAAATATTGTTTTGCGTATCTTCATGTACATCGAGTCTTCAAAAATATGAATATGAAATATGAGGGAACCTATCAGATTATTATTATCATTATTTATTTTGACTTTGTAAAGTAAATCAAATTGGTACAATGTAATACCACACAATAATGAACATAACATTCAATAGCGTATAGATTGTGCATCCACTGGACTGCCAGGACCAAATAAAGTTAGCTGATTTACTGCAGTCAATAAAGACTATGTGACCCTATCTAGTAGGTGTTTACATAAAAGAGAATGGCCCGTATTCTGAAGTCGGGTTTAATTTAAACTCTGGTTTTAAGTTGTGGTTTAACTATGGAAAGCCAGTTGTTACATAAATCTATAACAGTAGAGGTTCAATGTATCAGCTCATTTGACTCCCATAACATTATTAACTGCCTGGGAAGGATAAGTATGACAGTTGTCTTCACCATTAAAGAATTAGTAAAGAGCACAGTAAACATGAGAAGCAATCACTGTAAACAAAATTTTGAACCGTTTGGCTTTCCATAATTTTAGCACAGAGTTAGACCATGGTCTAACTCATTGATTGAAACTCCTCATATATCATAAGTAGGAATGATTGTAGCCTTGACTTACACAGTGCATATCTCTGGTGAGTAGAATGTTTGCTAATGTCAGATCCCTGTGTAGAATCCCATGGGAATGAAGATAAAGAAGACCTATCACTATCTCCTCCAGAAACTGACGAGCTGAACAGAAATGAAAAAACAAAATTTACAATAAAACAATTTTTTAAAATTTGATTAGATTTTCTATATTTCAATGACAAAAGTATACAAATATAAATAATCATTTTTCAACATAACAAAACAATAAGCAAACATTTTACATCATGATAAACATGCATAGTATTATTCTAATTCAAATATAAATCATATTTTGAAAATTATATTTTGTTATTCTTGAAATATGCATATGCCTATATGGACTAAAAAAATTAATATTCATAAATTTAATGTACATTATATAGAAATAGACAGAAGATCGCCATCTTAAACAAGGAGGTGGAAGACAATGTTACCAAAATAGTAACTTATCTGTAAGTAACAGGCCGAAAACTTTCATACAAATTTTGGTACTGACCTTCCTCTTCGCTGAAAACTCTTGCATTTTTCTTGAGATATCTTAAAAGCTCTCCTTTCTGGGCCAGCTCTAATACAAGGTACACATAGTTGTGGTCTTCGAAATAGCTGTAAAGCTGGATGAATAAAGAAATAGATTTCAGAAATTGTATTAATAATTTTCTTAGTCTTCCCTTTTCAACAGAAATTGTAGGAATGATTGCTGTTATGTAAATCTGTTGCAAAAAGCACAATGCCTGATATATTTCAAAATAGATAGAAATAATTTTCAAGCAAGTATGAAGAGTAAGCAAAACTATGCCCTAATGGTCAATGATAATATCAGTTGAGGTATTAAAACATACTGTATACACTAGTAGTTGAATCATTGGCAAGGTGCCCATTCGGATATTTAACTACTTTGTCAACTGGAATGATAATGACTATCATGTCTAATGACGTTTTACGTTGATTTTCAAACACGAGCTATGTTCATTTGAGCAAATTTGTTCAGAAATGGCTATAAAGAAATCAAAATCAAAGATTAAGTGACGAAATTGCTAAAAAATCCACATGTACTAACGAGGAGATTTCCTTTCATGTGACTACGACTACATTACGTACAAGATGCAAATTGCAAGTCTATGGAGTGAGCAATTCTCACAGGAGCAAATGCTGTGTCACCTATAAAATGCTTAAGTGCAAAAGGAAGTTCATGCCATATCATCACTTACGTACTCTATTACATCTAATTCTAATTTTAATTTACAATGAATAGAAATTCAATAAAAATGTATATACATACCTCCAGGATAGACGGGTGTTTCAGCTGACAATGAATTTCTACTTCATTCTTAACTCTGGTTACCATGCCACTGGACTGCATTAACTTTTTATCAATCTAACAAAAGAAAAGAATCAATAAGATTAAAATTGTGTATTACTACAGCTTTCATTAGGTAGTGATAGAGTGGCTCAGTGGATAAATTGAGCCGCAGGGTCTGGTGTTCGAATCCCACCACAGCACTCGCATTCTTTGGCAAGGCGTTAATCTACATTAGCCACTCTCCACCCTGGTGTAGTGAATGGGTACCCCATCAGAAAAAATTCCTTGAATGCTTCAGCACTCGATCAGAGTAGCCATGCGAAAGCCAGGTAACTGTAAAGCAGTGCTCAAACACATTGGGTTTTTACTCTCTATATAAATGTTATCATTATTATTATGATGAATTCGGAGGGGAGGGGGCATCTTATAAAAGATGTGAGCACTAATTGAACTGCCACTCTGACAATGCAATTGCAGTGAAGCCCTTTAAATGGTGCCTTGGGGTGTGTTTCATGACACTAATAATCAGTGATTTTAACTGACAAATTTGCTCTAAGCCAATCAGATGCAAGGATTTTGGTAGCTTATAACAACAGTCATTGAATATTACTATTTGTTTCATGAAATGCCAACCCCCCCTATAATATTCTAGTAATGACCACCCTATGATTTCTTGGCTTGGTATTTGCTACTCTGAGTAGAAAGAACATTGTCTCACAGATCCCATGTACATTTGGAAATTGCCAGTGAAATGTGAAAAGCAAACATTATGGAAACAGAATGCTACATTACTAAAATAATGCAAATATATATTTACAAAGGCTAACATATTTTGTATATTAAATAATGCCATAATGAAAATGATTTAAACATGTCACTGTGAAAATGATTCTTAATTTACTTCTGGCTATGGCAATGATCTCAAAATGAGTTTGAACAAAATCCACTGAAATAACCACTGAGTTAAATAAAGTAAAATAATTATCAAGACTACATTCTTATGAGTCGGGGCGTCATGGTCTAGTGGATATGACTCTCGTCTTTCAATCAGAGGGGCATGGGTTCAAATCCCAGCCGTAGCGTTTTCCTTCAGCAAGAAATTTACCCACATTGTGATGCATTCAACCCAGGTGAGGTGAATGGGTATCTGGTTGGAGCAATAGCCGAGGTAATTTACAGTGCACCATTGAATAGGCAACTAGAAAATCAGCACCTCATAAATGCTATATATCATTATCATCGTTCTCTTTCTCACCTTTCATTCTCAACTCATCAATCCACCATCCAATGGTCCTATCCAAGAATAAACCACATGATGAACCATAAACATCTCCCACGTTATCTGTACCACCATACAATTCTTCAAAGATCATCTAACCACCAAGTATTTGCAAGCACAAATATTACGAAAATACAAGTAGAAATTCCTTCTTGTGGATGAAATAGAATACTATCCATGAATGGATATCACAGACTCGGTCAATGAGGGTATGAAGGCGTGCACATTGAAAATTTCAGACTTCTTTCTTTTTCCTTACCATTTTAATAGCAACTTCCTGTCCAGTACTGATGGTCTTAGCTCGGTATACGCAGGCAAAGCCACCTCTACCCAACAGGTTGAGAACCTGGTAATTCTGTCAAGAAATACCAAATAAACCTATTAATTAATTGGTTAGTATCATTTAGAATCAAAGTTTTGATGTACAGTATGAAAGCTGCATAATCATGATAACAACGAAGATGATGATGATGATGACAATGATGATGGTGATGATGACAATTATGATGATGATAAAAAAATAACTAAAATAATAGTAATCATCATCATCATCATCATCATTCATCATCATCATCTATCTTACAAGAAAATCTAGAAGCACATTGTATTCTTACCGTACATACCTATATGATATGATTTTATGAGTGGGGTATGAATATTTTAAACACCAACAATTTTTAAAAAAATCTTTTTCTCTATTAAGTTAGTGGATATACATGTATGTAAATTGTTATTTTGATTTTTATATGCTATGTAACTAAAAGAATATTTTTTAGGAGGCTGCACTCTACAAGCTTGACTTTTTAGCAGCCTCCTCCATTTCCAACCCGATATGTAATAATCTTGAATATAATTTTTGTATAGGGATACTTGAAATATGTTTTATTATTTGTATGTCAAAATATACAAAACAAACTGTAATTGTTGAAAATGGAAATAAACAAAATGAAATGAAATAAATTTGTCATAGTTGTGGACCCTGTAACACAAAGGTTTGTGTTGGATTCAAATATGAAAGAACACTTTTCATTGGCTTGGGTAGAAAATATGAACAAAATGGATATGAAACAATTATGATTAGTCCTTACTATTTGGCCTTTGCTATACATACATTGTACCTGAGAGCGCCAAGCAGGTAGACCACACGGGTGGCACAGTGCAGCTAAATACAGGTATATGCAACATGGGAAAACCATGCCTGCCAGCAGAAGAAAATTTATCAGCAGGGAAAGAAAGTATTCCAGGGCCCGGGCAATTTCGCCCCTGAAATGAGCGCTCAAAAGAGCCTTGGAAAAAAAAGCCCCAGAAAATTCCCATTCAGGTTGTGAAATGTAGCCCCCCCCAAAAAAAAAAATAATAATAAATACCAAAAAAATTGTGGTCATTTTAAAATCCTAGAGACATCTTGATAAAAAGTGACTACTTGGCTGAAAAAGCCCGTCATTTCTGTCTGACCTAGAGGATTATCAAATTAGCTGCAGAAAAAAAAAAAAATTTAACTTTTAACTACCCTAAAAATGTTTACCTCAATTTTGTCCTCCATACTGATTTTCACTTCAGTAAAGCTTCTCTGATATACACCCCGTACAAGTTTCACTCAGACAACTCATTGTTGATGTCATCTCCTGGAAGGGGTAAGGAGACAGAAAGAAAGCTTACAAGTGGTAATATGCTAATATGCATTTAAATCAGTTCACAAGGTCTAATGACCCTACAAAAGAAACGTCTCTTGAACGAAATACTCAAACTCAGCAGTCATTCAGATAGATATCCAGATTTTAGGGACCAAATAGTTAAGACAGTTTGTTTAAGTCTTATCTTAAGCTTATCGTAAGTCTTAAGTCTCACCTCTTTAAGGAAGAGGTGAGCCAAAATGGCATACAGATCAATACATATAAAGTATGGTTTGATAAGACCATTGTCACCAAAATATCATTACAGTGCAATTAATATGAATATAATTAGCTAGTTCATGACTTCATGTTAAATAAATCTCCTGTTCAGTAAAGAAGAATTAACTCACTGTTCCTTATAATCTGTTTATGATTATTTACATACTATAATTGTCAATACCTGTTCTGTTGTATAAATGTTTAAGTTGTATTTTTGTGTATTTTTACAGAGATTTGAAATAAATAAATCTGAATAATATTAATGTAATTTCTTAATATTATCACAAAACGGCATAGTAACTTCATATGATTCTGAGAACAGATTTAGTTTATAATTGTACATGTATCTGAAGATCATGTTTCATTCTTTAAAAGTTCTGTCACGTTCGTTCTTCTTTCAAAATTGAAAACAAAATGGCCGATCGATACCGACAACGAACGCGACATGGAGGTCTAACTTTTCCTTTTTTTGAGGGTCCAGTTTGTGCCTCGATGTATACCTTCATCCGTATAATCAAGGTAAGAAGTGCATAATTTATTTTTCCCCACTTTATTTGGAGTGCTATTCCTATTGCGACCCAATTCTACCCCATTTTGGAGAATACCCATGTCTGCCACTTGTTCACTGCAACCATCCTGCCTGTGGAGAATCTACAGGTAGGACTATGGTATGCCAATGACGTACACAGCACACACTTAAAAAAATCATTAAAATGTCACTTTTGTGACCAAAATTACTAATTTCCATACAGTTGCAATTTATTTTTCAGTAGTAACCAGGAAATAATTTTGTATTCACCTCAGCGCTCAAAAACTTGAATTTTGGGCATATTTTTGTGTACGCCTTCCATGCATTGGTGGAAAGTAATATGGTAAGAAAATTTTCATTTTTCAATCTCTATTTTTAATTAAGAAAAAATAATTCAAAGAATCAAATTTACTTAAGAGCCAAGTTATATGATGAATAGCTGTAATAAAGGAAACAGACAGTGTAAAAAATCAAGCATTTGTCCAAAAGAAAAAGAGAAAATAAGCCAAACATTGCTACCCTTATTTTGCAACAGTCATGGAGATGTAACTGAGAACAAGGTTATATAACCTTGTTCATTGAATGAGTGATGTCTGCCTAGTATTACACGGACGAGTCCTGGGCTCCCTGACCCTGGGTTAGGTTGCAGTGCAGTGAGCAAGCAAGTGCTGCCTGGCTAGTGGGGCTGAGTCAGCAGGATCAGGATTTTCATTTTGATTTTTAATGAACAGTGTCACTAGGCACTTCAGGTGAAAATTAGGAAAGGCTGTTCCAGCATATTTGATGGGCTCACAATGAGGCTCAATATCTACGATTCACAAAACTGTTTGAATTTTCAAATTCCGATATCTAGAAGTCAAGTTATTGTCATCTATGTGATGAAAAAACAGGCCTTTTTGTGGACAAAAGAAGATTGCGAAATCTTATTATTCTCTTTGTTTTGGGCATGGCACATTTATAATACATAGCTTATGGGGAATTGTACAAGCTTTTTATTTATTTATTTATTTATTTATTTATTTATTTATTTATTTATTTATTCATGCATGTTCACAATATACAATGTAAAAGAATAAATCTTAAAGTACTCAGATTGATTTGACATATTGGCATATGATTTCTTTGGTTCAAGGGCAACTACCCCTGGACGATAACCCCCCACCCCCCCACTCTCGGACAATTCCCCTCCACCCACCCTGGACAATTCCCCCCCCCCCGGACAACTACACTGTACCCCTATCCAAAAATCTACACCTAACCTAACCCTATTTCGGGGGTAATTGCCCTGTGGTAGGTTTGTGCACAGGGTAAACATGACTTGATATTGATTTTCTTTGCTTGAACATTAGAAATTAAGTTTTCAATGAATATAATTTGTAATCAAAGAAAGAGAATTAAAATAATAATCTTAGGATTTCTAGAAAAAAATAAAAACAGATTGATTTCAATTGTCTATTATCTCATTATTGTCTTGTTATTATGGTCTCAATAAAATTGTTGATATTATTATTGTCTCATCATCGTTTCATTATTGTCTCAATTAGTATTATAATTATAATAATTATTATTATGATAATTATTTTTGTTTCATTAATATTATTTTCTAAATAATTATTACAATTATAATTACTATCATAGTAATTATTGTTATAATTATTTCATAATAATAATTATTATTGAAATAATAATTATTGTCTCAATAATTATAAGGCCTATAATTATAATTATGATTATTTTTATGATTATAATTATAATTATAATAATTTTTATAATAATAATAATTATTGATGACTTATCAATATTACTGTCTCAGTAATTATTACAAGTACAATTACTTTCATTATAATTGTTATCATTATAATTATTATTATTGTAATAATAGTTATTTGTCTCAATAATTATAAGGCCTTTAATTATAATTATGATTATTTTTATAATCATAATAATTTTTATAATAATAATTATTGATGACCTTTCAATATTACTGTCTCAGTAATTATTACAACTTTCATTATAATTGTTATCATTATAATTATTTTATAATAATTAGTATTATTGTAATAATAGTTATTATTGTCTCATTAATTATAATTACTATAATTATAATTGTTTCTACAATTATATTTATTTTAATTATAAGTATTATTATTATAATGATTATTATTGATATCTCATTAATATTATTGTCTCAGTAATTATTACAATTCAAAGTACATCATTATAATTTTTATCATTACAATTATTTTATCATAATAATGATTACTGTAATAATTATTATTGTCAATAAATACTAGAATTGATGTCTCAATAATTATTACAATTATAATTATTATCATTATAATTATAATTGTTATCATTATAATCATAATAATTATTATAATTGTCTCAATGTTTATTGTCTCATATTATTAATGTCTCATCATCACTGTTAATTGCCTCATTATTGTCTTCTCTTACTTTTTCATAATATCTTCAAATTAATAATTAACACCATAACAAAGGTCCATAAATCAGATATCAAATTCATGAAACACATCTCATGTATGTAAACCTATTTCTAAATTAAATTCATGCAAGGAGCTTTCTGTGCCATTCAAAAATACGACTTTCATTAAAGGAGAATGAAACTCTTGGAGCAAGTTAGCTTTTGTGAAAGCAGAAAAATCAAAGAATAAGATCAACAAAACTTTGAGAAAAATAGGACTAGCAATAAAAGAGTTATGAGCATTTGAATGTCGAGATCACTAATGCTATGGAGATCCTCCCATTGTCAATGCGACCAAGATTTGTGATGTCACACACGTACAACTCTCCCATTTGGACACTGAAAATATACCCCAAAACATCTGTTTTTGCTCATTCTAATCATATGACAAACGATTCATCAATGATATAATGTTGTGAAACCTCTGTACTTGTCATCTCATAAAGAGAACACCTCACCTTGTGATAGACTCTATAAAAGTGAGAATATAAGTGAAATAAGTACTAAAGTAATGAGGGAGTTGTACGTGTGTGATATCACAGATCTTGGTCGCATTGCCGTTGGGAGGATCTACATGGCACTAGTGATCTCAATATTCGAATGCTCATAACTTTCTTATTATTCATTCAAACTTTCAACAATATGTTTCTTTGATTTTTCTCTTTGATATGGATTCAGCTAGTTTCAAGGGTTTCATTCTCCTTTAAAGGACAAGTCCACCCCAACAAAAACTTGATCCGAATAAAAAGAGAAAAATTCAACAAGCATAACACTGAAAATTTCATCAAAATCGGATGTAAAATAAGAAAGTTATGACATTTTAAAGTTTCGCTTCATTTCACAAAAGAGTTATATGCACATCCCGGTCAGTATGCAAATGAGGGAACTGATGACATCACTCACTCACTATTTCTTTTGTATTTTAGTATATGAATTATGAAGTATTTTGATTTTCTCGTCATTGTCATGTGAAATGAAGTTTTATTCCTCCCTGAATACGTGGAATTCCATTATTTTAACATTTTGTGGTTTAGGCAAGGAGATCCTAATTGTCAAATTCGTAAAAATTTAGATATTGTATAATTCAAACAATAAAAAACAAAAGAAATAGTGAGTGAGTGACATCATCGACTCTCTAATTTGGATGTAACTGGCTCGTTCATATAACTATTTTGTTAAAAATAAGCGAAAATTTGAAATGTCATAACTTTCTTATTTTGCATCCGATTTTGATGAAATTTTCAGCATTGTGCTTGTCTGATTTTTCTCTATTGATTCAAATCAACATTTTGTTGGGGTGGACTTGACCTTTAACAATACCATATTCTAGACATTCAGACGCATTCCAACAAAAAATCACATATCAAACAAAATTCTTGAAGTTTACTTGCAGTTTTGCTCTTAATACTTATTTCACACGAATTCTACAAAATTATTTTCAAAATAACAATTTGATTTTCATAATTAACAGAGCTCAAATCGTAATTTAAAAAAATATACAACGGCTGAAACATACTGTGTCTGAATACCAAGACTAATCTCAGGCCCAACGCAGTGGGGATGACGTCACTCACAGCTGTTCGTATACGCTCAAAACAACCCTGCTCGATCGGCCGAGTCAGATTCACAAACACCTCATGACACTCAAAACTGAAGCTCATATTCGCAAACTCTCTACGGACCAAATTTGATTAGAATTTCACAAAATGTTCTCAAATATACAATTTTATTACTGACCGAGTTTACAAGGGATCCGATGATTACAAGAAGGTGATTTCAAGCAAAGAAAAATAAATACCTGAATATTACTTAGGTCCTTCCCTCGCATGAAGGTAGGGATCCCAAAACGAAAATCTAATTTTTGAAATCTATGTTTAAAAGCATTGAAAAGTACCTCGCCTGAATCAGCATATTAAAAAACCCCAAGTGAATGACTTTTAGTGTTCCAAAGAGATCTAAATATCTGTTAATCTGAGGCGAAATTAGGTCCGAATTGTGACAGATTTGTGTACAAATTTCTCTTTGAAATTTGGTCGACACGTACGGCACAGAGCTCGGCACTGAACGAGGGATTGTGGGCGTGTCCTTTCTCGTCTCGGTCTATTATTACGCAAATACACAACTCGAACGAAAGTACGTTCACCGTATCAGTTAGTCTCGGATCCGAGCTTATACAAATAAACAATGATTAAATAACAAGAAAATAATAGAAAGAAGAGAAAAGGGAAAATGAATGGCTCAAATGCAGTCGTTTGGTGACGGATAGTATGCTCTGACCTCTTGCTGATATAAGGATTAGATATGACATAAGTTTTATGCCATGATAACTAAAGCATGGGGGGGGGGGGGCGAGGGCACTCTGACTTTCAAAATAATTAACTATTTAAACATCTATATCTAGGCAATTAAGGGAGGGTCCGGGATTTCCAAAGGGGGGGGGGGGCACTATTAGCCATGTTAGCGGTGGCAGTCAAAAAATTTAGGGGGGCACCAAAATTTTTGACAAAAAAAGGTTATCAAAGGGGGGGGGGCCGAAAAAAAATTTAGCCCCCCAAAAAGCTAACAACATCCCCCATAGGCAGCGGGGGGGGGGTGTGCCCCCCTAAATTTGAGGTGGGGGGACGATCGTCCCCCCCTAATTTTTTGTTGATAACCTTTTTTTTTGCTTGTCAATTTTTTTTTCCTGCGTGCATGCCCCCTAAATTCCAGTGGACCACCCTAAAAAATTCATGTGGTCTCCCCTAAAATTTGGGTTGATACACTTTTTTGGGGGAGGGGGCTTGTCACAAAATTTTGGTGGTCCCCCTCCCTAAATTTTTGATTTCCGCTGCCAATGGTCCCCACCTAAAATTTAGGGGGGACATGGCCTATGGAGGGCACATTTTCCCGATGCAAATTTGATGAGCATTACAAAATATTTTTTTACCAAAAATTGAAAGTCATTTCGTCCATAAAAATTGACAAGCAAAAAAATAGGGCATATATATATATATCCTCACTTTCAAGGGGGCATGCTTGGGTAAAAAGGGCATGCTTATATTACAAATTACAATTTTGGCTCTCGATAATTATGCCCCTTGGATCCACCAGTAATCTAAGGGGAATTTTTTGTTTTTAGTTTTGATATGGCTACCTTCTCGGAGGGCGTCCTCGCCGCGGTAGCTGGATAGTGCTGCAAAAGAGTAGGCCTTATACATCTTTTGCAGCATTAACTGACACTCCGAGACGTATAATTTTACCTTATACTTAAAAAATGAATAATAAAAAATAAAACATAAACACTTGTTTTTAGAGTAAGTTGATGCAAAATATATTCAGTCTGGGGCATGAAGACTTGGAACTCTGCCCCATATCATTGTGCTTGCCTCGCTCGATTTGTATCATCAAAAAAAAAAAAAAAATGTTTCCACATTAAAATTTTGATCTAAGTACAATGGCCAGAAATAATAGTACGAATAAGCTAGCAGAATTTGTATCATATTACCCATATTATTGAACGCCAACGAAGGCAGTTTCTAAATCCTGTTTGCTTTATTCCACTTTTCCACTAAGATTCATCCCTTTTGCGTGTCATATGAAAGCAGTTTTGTGCGCAGATCTAGCGTACCGGTAGGACCACATGCAGTCATTAATAGGTCTCTTTAATTTTTTTTCCAACAATTGATGTCTCATGCTTTCTTTAAAATTAATAAATTAGAATCCTTGTATATGGCCCTGGGAAGTGGGGTGCTCGGGTTGTGACCCCCAAGTTTTTTTGTTTTTTTTTAGCTGGTGGTGCGTTTTTTGTACACGTATATAGTTTAAAACAGGAAGAAGAATGACATTGATTTTTGTACCGCATTATTTTCATTAATAATTTTATTGGTAGAAATAAGGTAGAAATAAAATTAAAAAAACATTTTTCAAAACTATTCCGCGGCTCCTGGAAGAATGGAGAGATGGACGGAAGGAGAGAAATAAATAGGATGAAGGGGTGGATCCAGCTTTCGCCAAAGGGGGGGGGGCCAATTTTTTTTTCACCATTATTTTTCCCCAATCGGCCGCGCGAATATGATTTATATTTGTTTCTATGAAGAAATTGTCACTTCTTAGCTTTTGTCTTGTAAATCAACATAAATATATGATATCATAACCCTTTTTATATAATGCGAGCTAATTTATTAAAAAAATTATGTTTTTCCCCAAAGTTTGAAATTTCTGGGCAATGTTTATCATGAAAAAGATGTGTATGCAACTAAATAATTACTAAGAACGCGAAGTGCGAACAGAATTGAAATCATAGGCACTTTTTGTAACTTAAACAGGATAGGTATATAACTTAGCAATATTGATGCGAAGCGCGGGCACAAAATTGGAAGATTTAGACCTAAAAACGAGACATGTCTAGTCATGTCTTTTAAATCATCATGGAAAAGGATGTCAAATTGCCGATCTTTGTTACTTTAATAATACTCGCGCAAAGCGCGAGCATAATATTTTTGTATACGTTTTGAACTGATCAAAAAGGTACCTGTTAAGGACTGCTTATTTCACTTAGCCATGGAGACGTTACATATTTCAACAATAAAATAATGCAAGCGCGAGCCGATTTTTTTTTTACACTTCTACATAAAGAATGGAAAATTTTAATCGATTATTGTGACCATGAACAGGATCGTCGCTATAAAACAATTAATGCGAGCGCGAAGCGCGAGCGGGAAAAAAAATCGAGATTTAGACCTAAAAAATGGGACACTCTATTCATGTTTTGTATAATAAGGATGAGTAATAGGGGTTCTTCCTACATAAAAAATGCGAGCACAAAGCGCTAGCAGAATTTTGTTTTTCAGAAACTGGATAATGATTGAAATACTAACAAGTTGAGTATCTAGATAGACATGCGCTCGCGTGTTTCCGATTTAGGCCTACAATCTAGGCATTCTGAATATATATTTTAACATGAAATTGAAAATCAAAGCGAGCGCGAAGCGCGACCTTAAAATATTTGACATTCTGATCTGAAAAAGGGGTCAATTTCAGCTCAAGTACTTTGTGAGGTGAATTTGGATCGCACTTAATAAAGAGCTGATAGATTTGACAAAGGACCGGGACATGAAAGTGATGAATATCTTCCTATTCCTCTTGCTAAGCGCGAGATGAAACAGAAAGGACAATTAAACCATTAAAATTAATATCTGATCTATAAATGCCTAATGAGACGCGAAATCTGATGATAACATGGTATGAAAACTGGAAATTTCAAGCACTTTTGTTATTATGAATATGATGTATCAGGTAATATTTTTAACCGTTTATGCGAGCGCAAGTCGCGAGCCAAAATTTTTATAAGGCCAAGTCACAAGGATTACCCTCCTTTTAACTGCCATTATCAATATGTTACTACATTATAAATCATGTATTTACTCTACATATGCATTAAATTCTGTGAATCCCATAATCTTGAACCATTAATGCTTCTTTCTTTGACCCATGCTATTTCTGCCCATTTATCTCTTGAGTGTTTTTTTTCTCTCTCTCAAGGTGTGTATGGCACATTGAGGAGTATAGAATCATGTTGGAGATATTGAAAGGGGTAGAATAATTGAATGAAATTTATGGGGGGGGGGGCAAAGATGTTGAGACAGAAAGGGGGTTTGAGAGAAAAGAGGGGAATTAACTATAAAGGAACAGCAGTCAGGAGAGGGAAAGAGAGAGAGAGAGGGGGGGGGGGAGGAAATCGAAGGAAGATATGCATACGATAAAAGAGTCCTCGTAGAAAGAGTGAGAGAGAGAGGGGGGGATATGGAACTGAGAGATCATAATGAGATAAGAAAGAAGTAGTAGTGCATGGGCGGATCTATCGCCAATAGGGGGGGGGGTGCCAATTCGTCTACGGCCAACTTGTCCACTCACTACATGGTCTACTTTCATTTAGTCTTATGCCAATCTGTCCATCAACATTTCGTCTAACAGCCACTGGTCCATTAACCATTTGGTCCAATCATCACTTTGTCTAATAACCATCTCGTCTATGACCATTTAGTCTCATAACCGGTTGGTCTAATACCCATTTTATTTTCATTCATTCACAATAATACACTTATAGTCCAATTAGATGAAATGGTATATGGACCAAATGGCTTTTGGGTCCACTGGTCATTAGACGGAATGGCATTAGACTAAATGAAGAAGAAAAAAGACTATGTGGTGAGTTGACGAACTGATGGACCAAACGATAGTAGACGAGTTGGCAATTAGACAAATTGGAAATAAACCGGGGAAGGGGCCGAAAAATATTTGCACCCGTATTTTCCACAATCAGCCGCTCAAAGTTAATAGGGGTAGTCCTAACAGTCACTTCTTTATTCTCATTAAACAGCATACACAAAATACAATAATATCATAGCCCCTATAGTGCAAGTGCGAAGCGCGAGCTAAAATATTTTTGAAATTTCATGTTTTTTATCCTCAAAATTGAACATTCTGGGCAATGTTTGTGAACTTGAACAAGATGCGTATTTTACTAAAATTGCTGCGAGCGCGAAGGAGCAAAAAAAAAGTAAGTAAGAAAAGAGAGAAATATACGTTCTGGCCTGATCGAAAAGGGACTTGCTAATGGCGGTTTACAGTTAGCCAAGAAGACGATGCATATTTCAATCAAAATAATGCGAGCGCAAAGCTCGAGCTAAAATGTTTGAAATTCTGACCATAAAAATGGACATTCCAAGCACTTTGTGTATGAACAGAACACAGTGGGAGCACGAAGCGTGAGCGGATAACAATTGATATATATAGACCTAAAAGGAACACTATTTTATATTTATGTTTTCTAAATCGTGAAAAGGGTGGGTAATTGGTTACCGTCTTACATTATTTTATAATGCAAGAGCGAGAAGAATTTTTTTTATATTCTAATCTGAAGCGAGATAATTTAAGCATGCTGTTTTCAATAAAGGATAAGCAGCCCGTCTCAATAAACATGCGTGTTCTAGAATTTGTGCATTCTTAATACACTTTTTACCACGGAAATCAATAATGCGAGCGCGAAGCGCGAACTGATAATATTGGATATTCCGATGTGAAAAGGTCAAATTAAGCACAATATAGGTGGTTTGAATAAAAATGAATAAAACGGCTATTTCGACTCTCCGTACGGCCGCCGCAGAGCAAATGTGACCGAGGTATAAATCAAAAAGAATAATGAAAGTTCAATGTCCTAGCTGACCGTACAGTATTTGTTTTGTATTTTGACTGCAAAGCTTAAATGTCAAGCTCATATATATCAGCCTATTGAGCAATATGTACTCATCGAAAATAAGCAATGCGAGTGCGAAGCGCGAGCGAAAATTTCAATTTTGCATGTTCTTTTAAATTATCAAAGTCTCCCCTCCCTAATTTTATTCACTTTTCTCCCTCCCTTTCCCCCTCTCTTTTCCTTCTGTTTCTTCTTCCTTTCTCCATTTTTTGGTCTTTAATCCGCCAACAGGGAAGGGGGGATGACCCCCCCCCCCTGGATCCTTCTATGGTAGCGATGGGGAAAGCATTTGAATTATTCACCTCACAATGTTAAACGGGGAAAATAGGAAATGGCTAAATTTTGAAAATCATTAATGTGGAGCCCTATTCAAGTTTAGTTTCATCTATATACACCTTGACAGGGGCTGATCCAGGATTTTCCAAAGTGGGGGCATTCAAGACCTAGTATGCTAAGAAAAAATCATTCCATACACAAAATTCCTGGGAAAAGTTGAAAAATAAGTCCTCACTTGAGAATGAACGACAAAATCCACTAACAAATATTTGATATATTACGGGAGGGGGCACCTTTATTTTTCTCCCCTTTCCTTATTCCTCATCCATTCCATAGGCAGATCCAGGTGCCGGACCCAATTATGGGCGGCGGCAACCCCTCCTACTGGCGGTGCGAAAATTAAAAAGGTAAAAATTGTAGCCCCCCCCCCCCCCATTAGCAAAATGTTGATCTACACCGGGTATTTGTCTGTCGTACCTCCCAGTAAATGAAATAACAAAAAAAAAACAATCACCGTTGCACTATAGTATTAAAATTTTTGCGAGTCTTTATTTTTCAAATATTTTTGTTTATAATGGTATTCATTAATTATAATTATAGTGGAGGTTCGCATCCCGAGAATGTGAAATGAAAAAAAGAAAACAAAAATTGCACTGAACAGGAAACACTAATTAAACGTCCTTGTCAATTCCAATTTACTCAAAGTCATTCAAATAAAAAAAATAAGCATCATTTTTTGATACCTTAACTTGTTCATCACGAATACAATGAAGCCGACAATTATTTGCTTTGTTTTGGATTAATCTTTATAATAATTCACTTCAAATAAAATTTATACATAAACAGGAAAATATCACAGAAAAAAAAATTAATTGCAGTTGTATAAAACATCATAGAAAATAACATGACAGATAAATTTTATCTCGACAGGCACACTGTTCATTCGATCATAAAACAATCGCGCTGTTTCACTCCTTGTACACGCACATCTCTACCAGTGTTGTTTCATCTTCATCTGCCTCAATGGCAAGGACACCAGCATGATTCATTCACTTCAAATAAAATTCATACATACATATACAGGAAATATCAAAGAAAATAATATAACAAATCAATTGCAGTTGCATAAAACACGATAGAAAATAACATGGCAGATGAATTTTATCTCGACAGGCACACTGTTCATTCGATCATAAAACAATCGCGCTGTTTCACTCCTTGTACACGCACAACTCTATCAGTGTTGTTTCATCTTCATCTGTCCTCAATGGCAAGGACACCAGCATAATTAATTCACTTCAAATAAAATTCATACATACATATACAGGAAATATCAAAGAAAATAATATAACAAATCAATTGCAGTTGCATAAAACACGATAGAAAATAACATGGCAGATGAATTTTATCTCGACAGGCACACTGTTTCATTCGATCATGAAACGATCGCGCTGTTTCACTCATTGTACACGCGCAACTCTATCTGAATTGTTTCATCTGTCCTCAATGCGGCAAACACCAGCAGTGCAGTGACGATAATAAGTTGCAGTTGCACGTGCGCGGAGAATGAATTAAATTCGGCGGCTGAGTAAAGTCTAGCGAGAAAGGTACGTCACCAGCGAACTTCACGATAGACCACGCCTACTTGCCGAGGTAACCAACGTTGATTGACGGCCCATTTTGTTTTTTGAGTAGTATGAAAAAGTGCAAGCATGTATAAACTTCATTTTAGTTTGAATTCATTAAAAAAACACATTTTTCTTCTAATATAGATGTTTCAAACATATTCCATGTGGAAAACATAATTTTTAAAACATTTATTGCTATATTTTTATCATGAAAAAAGGATTTCTTACGCAACAACAAGTATGATATGTGTGGGCAAGAGAACTACCGTTTTAGTCATAAAGCATATTTTTTATGATTTTATTGTGAGCCTACTCAAAGGATTTTTGTTTATTTTTATGAATTTCCAGACCAAGTTCAACAGCGCCGTCTCGAGCTTGCAATAACGCATGCGATCGCACGCATTTTTCTCCATAGCGAATACACGCGACGAAACTCTGTGGATTTCTCGTGGATTTAACCTCCAAACGTCACTTTCGATACCACATGAAGGTAAGACACTTCATCCCACATAAGTTAATTTAAATGTAGAATACACAGGGCCTAATTTTTTTCACTAAGATGAACTAATTTGCTGAGGAAAAGCATTTCAATGCTCATTTTTGCCGTCGAGAACAGACGATGGTGGCAATGCACACTGTTTACGCACTTGCAATTGGCTTTTCATTTGCCCATAGCAATTTTGCTCAGTGGATCGGCCGACCTTTTGGTAACTCTAATGAAGGTAAATGAGACTCCGTCTTGTATATTTCCGATGTTTACCGAAGATGTACGAAGCAACTGCGGGAATTTTTTACCAATCAAAATCAGCGGAATAAAGGAAGAAACTGACTGTCTTTTCGAGCAATGTCGAATGCAACTCCAGCGCTCGGCCAAAGTGCCGAGCGGAGCGAACTGTGTGTGTTAGATAGGCGCTCGCCATTCACTGCAATGCAAAAATCTACGTCTAGCGCTGTGTCCGCGCGATCGCCCGCCCGACTGAAGTGCCTACAGCCTAGTGTCACTGTCAAGTGTCAGCAGTCAGTGACTGAGACTGAGTCTGTGTAACTTGTAGTTGTAATGACTAATGTAAGTCAAGTGTAATTTTATTTTCTTTTAGCTAATGTAATAATCTTCAGAATATTTACCCCAAATCAAACTAAAAGAATCTGTTTAAATATTAAATTATCTTGATTTTTATCGTTTGTAAACAAACTTAAAACTGTCTGCGTATATAGGCCTATCACTTTATCAGAACATCATTTTCAGCAAGTGGGACTGAAATGTTACTTAGTAACCGTAACTTAGCGTAACGTTACACGTCCATCTCGGGGATTAAAAGTCTCTATTCTTATGCTAATCTTTACAATTAAATGGAGGCTTGACAAAGCAAAGTTTTCATGAAATATGTCATTTAAATATGTACTACACAATGATATCTAAATAACAAGAAAATAGAACTTACGATGGTCGCATCATCACTCCCAACAAATTTGATTTTGAAAACAGCGCTTTTTGCAGATTAAAATATTTGACCGTAAGGGGCGCTCGACTCGATTTGTGAGTACTCTGTTTTGGGAGCACTTTTTCGGCGACGTGGATGCAGCTCCGGCCTCCTCCTCTTTCTCAATCTTCTCCTCCTGCTCCTCTTCCTCCTTCTTCTTCTCCTCCTCCTCATTCTTCTCGTCCTTTTTCTTCTCTAGCTACTCCTCCTTCTTCTTCTCCTCCTCCTTCTTCTCCATCTTCCCCTCCTCCTCCGATCCTCCTTCTCCTCCTCATCCTCTTCATTCTTTTCCTTCTTATTCTCCTTCCCCATTTCTCTTATTCTCCATCTCTTTTTCCCTTTCTCCATCATCTTTATACCAAAATAAAGTAAAATTTCTTGGAAATTGTTGACACAAAGATATACAGGCCTACCATTTTGTCCGACCAGTTTGCTTCAATTCTAGACCTCCCCCAACCTGATTTTTGGCCATAATAACAAGTTATGTGCCTAGCAAGCCAAGACATATTTACTTTTTTTTTGGTTGCACATGCGTACAACAAGGGAATAAATATGGCCCATATGAATCCAGTGACCAGGTAATAATACTTGTGAAGCACTATGAGCAATCGTTGATTGAAATAAGTGCTATATAAAAAACAATTATCCTTATTATTATAATTAAAGGACAAGTCCACCCCAACAAGTTGATTTGAGTAAAAAGAGAAAAATTAAACAAACATAACACTGAAAATGTCATCAAAATCGGATTTATAATAAGAGAGTTATGACATTTTAGAGTTTTGCTTAAGTTCACAAAACGTTATATGCACATCCTGGTGGGTATGCAAATGAGGAGACTGATGACGTCATCCACTCACTATTTCTTTTGTATTTTATTATATGAAATAGGGAATATTATATTTTTCTCCTCTTTGTCAAGTGAAACAATGATTAATCCCTCCCTGAACATGTGGAATGAGCATTGTTAAATACTATATGATTCAGTCAAGTTGGTCCTTATTATCAAATCTATAAAAAATGAAATCATTAAAAAAAATCACACCATAAAAAACAAAAGAAATAGTGAGTGAGGGACATCATCGACTGTCTCATAGTGTGCATATCACTGTTTAGGGAAAAATAAAGATAACTTTAAAGTGTCATAACTTTCTTATTTTACATCTGATTTTGATGAAATTTTCAGCGTTTTGCTAGTTTGATTTTCTATATTTATTAAAATCAAAATTTTTCTGGGGTGGACTTGACCTTAAAAAAGTATTTACAAGTATACTGATATTGTGAGTGTAGACATATATATACAGCCCTCTTCATACATTGATCTCAAATATAATTATGAAGGAGAACTGAAAATGTACAACACCAAGATCGATCACACTTACATATATATATATATACAGTGGCGGACCGTGACCCGGAGGAGACAAAGCATTGGAGGGGCACTGTATTGTTTGTGAACAATGCTGTGCCCCTCCAATGCTTTGTCTCCTCAGGGTCACGGTCCGCCACTGTATATATATACATGTATAATTACAATCAAGTAATTTCATTTTCAAAAGACACCAGGACAAACTTTGGTGATGTTTTAAAGTGTATTTATTTTATTAATGATACTATATATATTCAAAATTGTACAATCTCTGAAACATCATCATCATGCTGCCATATTTTACAACAAACATTTCTATATTCACATAGTTACTCCACAACAAAGAGCATTCATTACTCTTTGTATTCCTATTGTTCATCAGTCAGTTACAGCGAATGCATGCAATGATGAAGTAAAAAAACACTTTGCAACTGTTTTGGTATTCAGTGGGCATACATACCAACAAATAAGGTACATGATATCAAAACACAGCAGCATTTATCATGTGAACTAATTTTTTAAATATATTATTTGCAGCTAAAATTCAAGCCTACAGTAAAATTGTCATTGTGTGTATACTTATGAATCAAAAATTTTAATGATGTAAATGATCAATCCTCTGCCTGCCCTTTTAACCTCTTCCCAGTAAAATATGAGTATACTTTTGCATATTTCCTTTCCCGGGTAAGTAATACTACCAGTTTAATTTCTTCACAAGAATACTATTAACAAATCTACATGTACTTACTACCTTACTCTGGTGCAGATATGAAATAATGCAGAGAATTTCGGTGCACATAATAATTTTCATGCTGAATTTTTTTTATACTACTTTCAATAAAAAATAACAATCTGTTTCATGCTCTAATATATCATAAACAGCTAGAATACTATTCAAAGTTGTTTATTAGAGAAGACCTATGAACAGGTTAATAAAATTCTTAAAATTTACAATCAAGGACGCGACGTATAGTACAAGGTAAATACAAATAAGAAAGCATGCCCAGCATGGTAAGAAGGAAGCTAAACTTATAATACTGATAGAGTTTTACCTGAAAATAACAGAGAGACAAATCACAGAAGCAGAACATAATCCCGACATTTAAGAGAAATTTGTGTTAAGAAAGTTAGAATTTTGTGATCATAAGTGCATTTGGAGGATTTGCATCCCTGTTGTGAATGTTCATTGTAGGGTGGGGATGGGGGGGGGGGTTGCTATCATTACAAGTGGAAAAGATATACAAAATACATTTCTATTAAAATTGAACGCTAATCCACATCAATAATCTTTTTAACAACCAAATTGAATACTTTAAGTGCACATAAAAAAAGTTTGCCATATGCGTATCTCATTTAACATGTACAGTATATAAAAATAAAGACATTGCAGAATATCAAGCAAACTTTATTTACTTGAAGGTGCACAGTAAAAACATAGGTGAAAAAAGTGGTGGATCCAAGTGGGGGCAAATTGGGCCCATATCCCCCCCCCCTTTGAGGTATAAAAAAAATTATAGTAGAAATGTCTTTTTGGTGGATTTTTTTTGCTTTAAAAATTTGTTTATGTAAATCACTTTCATTCGGGTGTGAAGACCCTTTTATTTGGCTTGTCAAAAATTTCCTGGATCCGCCCCTAGAACAGAAGATGAAAATTGGTCATTTAAACAAGGAAAATAGACTGAGGATAGAATATACATGTACTATAGAGTAAACAGAACAACACATGCTCATGTTTTTACATTTTTTTTTACAAATTTAAAATTGAGTATGCCTAAATTTCCATGACAAATTTATCTAAAAATATATATAACTCTTGACAGATTTTAATTAACTCTAAACCCATGCTGTTGTTTCCAAAACATATAATCCTTTATATTTTTTCTTCAGACAACACTATAACTTTGTAACAAAATATATCTATGTTTTATACAATTCTTCAATTCTATACAAATGTAAGGCAAGAGTATGAATCTAAAGATATTAATAGCACTTTGACTAATTAAAACATTTGTCTTTTGTTGAAAGTTCTTTTTTTATTCATTATATATATTCTACTTCTGTAACTTTGAAAGTATCAAAACAATTTAATCAGAGGATTTTGATAAACATGTAAAAAATTGTTTTAGTTTGTGATTAAAGGATTTTTTTGGGGGAGGGGGGGGGGGACAAGGGTTTGCTTCAAAGAGCAACTGCTTAGAGGCAATCAGATGTAGAAAATGAAAATATGTCAAATAAAGATACTAAGTATATGATAATTCATCTGCAACTAAAGTAGAAGCATATACAGTTGCATAGCATTTTACCCAATGTCTTTTATCAATTATTTTAGTAAAAAAAAACACCAAAACAATCATTCATGGTACATCATTGAATGTTCAATCACAATAAATATTTGATCTTCGGTATTATATCATGCAATCCATATAAACCTTCTACACACTTCATAAAGGATATCTTATATCTACAATTAATTTCAATTGATATACTAGTAACTATAAGTGTTTGATGTAATAAAGACCCTACCACACTTTAAAGAATCAAGTAACATATGCCTAGAGTACATATTTCCTCAGTTGAAATTTCCTCCAGTACGCTTGAATTCTCTGACAAAATCCGAGGAGTGTTGCATGAATCATCTTGCCAGTGATTTTAATTGACTCATTTGTTCTTAGCCAATCAGATGCAAGGATTTCAGTAGCTTTTAACTCCTGTCAGTGAAAATCACTTATCATATGTTTCATTAAATGCTTCCCAGGTTAGTGTTTCATGAGGCATCTTGCCAGTGATTTTCTCAGAAAAAAATTATCTCAGCCAATCATACGCAAGGATTTCAGCAGCTTACAACAGTTGTCAGTGACAATAACTGACTTTTTGTTCCATGAAACACTCCCCAGGTCCTCAGAAAATGAGTGGAAATATGGTTAACTGAATGATGAGGGTGATCTAACCATATTACTGGAGACAAAAGTAACATATGCAGCATAAGCAAAACGCACTTCTGAAATCAATTTGTTTAAGCTAGGTACCCCATGAATTGGAAGTATTTGGAATAATTCTCGCTATTGACAATTAAGTTCCCTGATGTAGCTCACGCCATTTACTTGTGTAACCCAGTAACTTCTGGGGTCTGTAACACAAAGCTTAGCAATGATCGTAGAAACATTTTTCTACGATTGATTCCATTGACTACAATACACAATCAATCGTGAAAATCAAGCGTACAATTAATCGCTAACCTTTGTGTTACGGGACCCTGGTAGTTTGAAGGTAAGTATAGTACACAGCAGGAGGGATAATACAGGTAGCAAGGTTTACAATGCTTCTTCCTTGATATGTAAGAGAATGAGAATGCAGTGCAAAAGCAGATGCGAGTGGACTAGAAATACCTACACTATGATAAGAGTAGACTGGAAGTTGTTGGGTCACACACAGATATATGCACTCAACAAAAAGTAGAATTTCTACTTCAGTGTGCAAAGTTAATGGCAAAGTCATGCCATGAATTTCATCTACAAACTTTCGGTGTTGCTGATAGTGAGCTTTGCCAGAACAAATAAGGAACGTACATGTACAGCCAGCTGGTAAAACATTCAAATACAAAGTGTTCAATGTAAACATAGCATATCCATTAGTATGTTGTATGATAAAAGATTGTTCACATGTCCAAAGTCAAATTCAGCATATGTCTGCACACCGTTACAAACAGCCAATGAATACAACGAACATTGAACATATCACAAATGACAAGTGACTGGTACATGTATATTAACATTTTTCAGTAACCTAGACATAAATGTCCACCCCATATACAATATTGAGACTAAAGTTATAATGTATCACGATCAGAGTTGGCTGGAGAGGAAATAATGCTAGTAAATATCAGCAAATACTGCCTCAAGATTTTTTTTAGGAATAAGGGATAATGGTTGGAAAAGCAGGGAAATACTAAAAATACTTCTTGAATATTGCCCAGGTGTTTATCAAGCATATTCTAGCATTTCCCTGTGTATCCTAAAAAAGTACTTCCCAGGATCTATAGGGTTTTCCCAGTATTAGTATTTCTTTCCTGGAAGGTAAATTTCTTGGAAACCTGCCAACCCTACTAAAGATGGTTCATCATTTGTTAGCAGACCATGCAGATGCAAACTACAAATTAACATAACCATCACTATTTCTGAACTGCAAGTTTGATAACCTCAAATCTATTCACAGCTTCATCCTTCCGATAAGCAAATATGGGCAAAGTTCAATATTGATCTTTCAAATCAATTGTCAGAAACTATGGGGGGAAAAATGGAGACACAATCGAGTCAATTCTGAACAAGGCTTGAATCTGTCCAATAAAATAAAGCATCATGCAGACACATCTTTAGAAAGGCTTATAAGTCGACTTTGCACATACCATATATTTAATACAGTAATATACATCTTTTTACTAATTACAAATATACAATATTCCTAGAAACCTGTGAAAGTTTAATCTTCCAGTATTTCTTACACACTCTCATTTGTAATTGTGAAGCTTTAACAACGTCTTTTGGAGGATCCTTGTCTATGCTAAATCCAATGACTATGGTAATAATAAATATTTAAAGTGCTTAAATGATTGAATAGACTGAATTTAAATTAGGTATTCAATAAATTGTGGCAGCAGTGGGATGTAAACTCCATACCACTGAAATGAATGGTGAGTCAGACTCAGTTCTCATCTACTTATTTAAATTACTTTAGTGGAAATGAGTTTAATGGGATCGCTCAAAGTGATCTTGGAAGTGATTTTAAGTGGTCTTTCAAATCAGTTTGGAAAACCACCTTGCGATGTGGTTTTCAAGACCGCTTTGCCTTGTTAAACTGGTTGAAGCGTAGGTAATGAAACAACTGTTCTTTAGGAAGCGATCTTCACATGGAAGTTTAAAAATAAGTTGTTTGATACATATATTAAAGTTGAATTGTAGGAAGGTTCATTGAGAAGGAATTAATCTCTATCTACTGATTCTCCAAACATGCATCACGAGAGTTCAACGAACGCTGCGGGGAATCGCCCAGACTTGCCATTGACTGTACCCATTAGCCATTCGTCATTCACACGCTCTGTGATGGAAATCACATCTCCAGCCTGTCAAATGAATTAAAAGAAAAAAATATGCTGTTGGTGTAAAGTTTTTCCTTTCCATAACATGTGGGACAAAACTGTAAACAGATGGGCATTTTCAGTAATTTTTCTGATCTTTATTTGCTCAATCCTTTGTAATTAGACATTATCCTGAAAATTCATTTGGCTGATAACATTTATTTTTAGTTTTTATGATTCTGTGTAAAATTTGTTCAAATCTGAAAACATTTTATTTTCTGTTGTTACCAGTACCAGAATTTATCTTTAAAGGACAAGTCCACCCCAACAAAAAGCTGATTTGAATAGAAACAGAAAATTCAAACAAGCATAACACTGAAAATTTCATCAAAATCGGATGTAAAATAAGAAAGTTATATTTTAAAGTTTCACTCAATTTCACAAAACAGTTATATGCACATCCTGTTCGGTATGCAAATGAGGGGACCGATGACATCGGCCACTCACTATTTCTTTTGTATTTCATTATATGAAATATTTTGATTTTTTCGTCATTGTCATGAGAAACGAAGTTTCATTCCTCCCTAAACACGTAGAATTCCATTATTTTAACAATTTGTGGTTCAGGCAAGGAGGTCCTAATTGTCAAATTCCTAAAAATTTAAATATTGTATAATTCAAACAATAAAAACGAAAAGAAATAGTGAGTGAGTGACATCATCGACTCTCTCATTTGCATATCACTGAGTTGAGCATAGAACTGTTTTGTGAAAAATAAGAGAAACTTTAAATTGTCATAATTTTCTTATTTTACATCTGATTTTGATGAAGTTTTCAGCGTTATTCATGTTTCATTTTTCTCTATTTATTTAAATCAACTGTTTACTGGGGTGGACTTGACTTTTATTTGTGCTATAAAACATATGTATCATATTAAACTCACTTTAAATGTCAGCTCATCTGTATCTTCTGCATCAAAGTCATGGAGCGCCTTAGCAGTAGACGGCGTAGCACCGGCAGACGGAAGATCTATGACGACGTCCACGAATGAACGAGGGAAGATACCTTCTCGCGAGTCAACCTTGCCGCGAAGCCACTCATCACCGATCCTTTCCAAGAGGATAACCATTTCACCCGCTTTAAGTCTGATCTCATCATCCCCGGCAGGTTCAAAGTCAAATGATACCACACAATGGGGATCGACTCCAGAGGTCTATAGGAGATAAAAGTTTTATACCTTGATAAGTCAGGACGAATTAGCACTGACCTTGAGGTAAGTATGTATTACACCTTCCATAACCCAATTTTTGTAAATTTAAGTACCTCAACCCCTCTCAATCTAGTTCAAAACAGACGTACCTCTATATCAGTAGCTTGTGGAAGTCCAAGGGGTATTCTATCTACAAATGCAGCCTGAAATTTTCTGTAATTTCCATTTAGTACTTAAAAATTACCTTACCCCACCTCCTCTCTGTAGCTTATTAAAGCAGTACCTCTATATCAGTAGCTCGTGGAAGACCAGAGGGTATTCTATCTACAAATGAATCTTCCCTTCTTTCCATTCATTTCTCCCTCTAACAAATCACCAATGACCTTGCGGTTAGTTAGTAGCCAATCATAACCCCATTTCTGTTGATATGACTATCTTACCCCCAACACACTATAGCTTGTATCAACCGTACCTCTATATCCCCCCCCAAACACACTATAGCTTATAACTGCCGTACCTCGATATCAGTAGCTTGTGGAAGTCCAGGGGGTGTTCTATCTACAAATGCAGCCAGGAACCTTCCTTTCTTTCCATTAAGTTCTACTTCTAACCAATCACCAATGACCTTGTGGTCAGTTGGTAACCTACATAACCCCATTTCTATTAATTTTCCTACCTTACCCCCATAAACTACAGCTTATATCAACCGTACCTCTATACCCCTCCCCCCCACACACACACTATAGCTTATAACTGCCGTACCTCAATATCAGTAGCTTGTGGAAGTCCAGGGGGTGTTCTATCTACAAATGCAGCTGGGAATCTTCCTTTCTTTCCATTTAGTTCTCCTTCCAACCAATCACCACTGACCTGTGCCATCACAGTGATCTTATCTCCTTCCTACAGGGGATAAAACGTGATTTAAAAAATACATGATCAGAATTACATTAAGGGAAGAAACGCCTGCCTATCAAACCAAACGTTGTGGGTTTCAGTCATCCCAGGCGGATGACTGACGCCTGCTGTATATGTTAATATGCCCCTTCCATGTTTCATATTCGAGGGCTATGCTACAGAGGAAAACGCCCTGTACCTCAGATAGGATGTTAAATGGAGGAACTGTGTAGAGTAGAGTCACCACCTTTGCATGTTAAGAACTTACTATTCATATAATACAAAGTATTATAGTCCGGAAACCCCAGTGTAGTGGTCTAAAAACTGCCTATAATCCCTGAGCATCACTCATTTTAAAAAAATATGTGTAAACTCATCTCTCTTTTATCTCCTCTCTTTCTTCTAGCTTCTCCTTTTCTTCTTCGTATCACCTATCCTTCTGACTTACCTGTACATATTTCCCTATCTTTCTATCTCTATTCATTTTTCCCCATATCCTCCTTCACATATCTCTCTTTCTGACCTCATTCATCTGTTTACTTAAGCTTCCTCCTAGCATGAATTCAGTTTTAGTTACAATTGACATTGATAACAACAAACTGTTTGTTTGGATCTTTGGTAATTTGACATGGTAATCTTAATGGTGAACATTATGACCAGGCCAAGAAAAGAGTAATAAAATCATACTTAGCTTATCTAATCAATGAATAAAGAAGCTGTGATCAGAAGACGGAAACCTACCCAGACATTTGAGATGCATAATGCTAAGAGAAGTGTCAACAGAATAAGATTTAGAAAGTGAAACTTACTTTGAAAGTCAGCTCTGTATTGTCTGCCCCATCAAAGTCATACATTGCACGGACTTCATTTCCTGTTGTAAAATAAGAGAACAAAATGGTTAGCATCAAATTAAATACATTACACGACTTAATTTAAATACATGTTCTAAAAGAGTGATTATAACGTGGGTGGTACTAGAGTGTCTTCATTTTCATACTTTGAAGAAAAAAAAAAGATATAACATCATCAGTCAAAATGATTTTTAGTGAAGAGTTGCCAATTTTCATTTAAAAAAAGTGACACTGTTTTTTTTTTCATTTCATGATGTTGCCAATTTACAGTGTGATCAACTTACGTGTACATCAAACAGATTTCATTTAGGACCAGCACCAGATACAGCATTGGGAATGGTATCATTAAAGTTAATTTTTCTCTTTCTCATCATATTCCACGTGTGAGTGCTAGCGTTCAGGATATAGAAAAACTGAAATACGTCTCCTAAACACAGGCATGGGTGCACACCCCCTCTATATTTTGAGAATTGCCCGTTGAAAATACATATTGATATAGCTAAATCTAAACAAAAATTAAAAATTCATCTGCACCCCATCTAGTTCAAAATTTACTTCTTTCACCCCTCTATTTCAAAATTTGTGGATCGCCATTGCGAAAGGAGGAAGAGTGAACTGACCAACCATTGTTTGATCTCTCACTGACTGTGTTTCAAAAATGACTAGTCTTGAAAATAAACGTTTTGAGATAACTATTACTAAAATAGCACATAGAATAGCCTATGAATTTCTTTGTATGAAGAAATTAAAATGCTTTTGAGAGGAAGAGTACCTGTTTTGCTTCTTGGTGACATAATCATTGTGATATGAATGTATCGAGAGGTGAATTAATGTGATATCATTCAAGTGGGTCTATATGACAAGACAACACTGCTCAGAATGTTGCATTATGGGTAATGAACATGGCCAGATATAAGCAGTTGAGGACTTGAGCTGGGGCTATTACAATTGCTGGTTCATATCCCCTTAAAATAATCCATATTATGAAATGAAAATGGGAGGCTACCTATGGTCGGAGAAGCCCTTCGCGAAGGAGCTAGATCTTCAATCACGTCAACGAATGCACCGGGGAAGATGCCTGATTGTCCGTTCAGCTCACCGCTAAACCATTCACCACCTACCCGGCCAGTTAGTTTGATTATGGCGCCCTCGTTGAAGGTCAGATCGTCTGCGCTGCTGCTGGGGTAGTCAAACTTGGCCTTGCAGCGAGGTCCACTATTAACCATAGAAAGTGAAAAGAAATAAGGTTAAAGCTAAATGACAGTAGTTGCAGTAAAATACTGATTTCGTGAGAAAGTCTGTAAAACCAAGGTTAAGTATTACTATATCATCGTGGATCTAGATCTGGTACAGTTACCAAAACTGAACTTTGTGAAATCATAATATCTAAGCTAAACAAGTGGAATGCCTCTGGCCGTCTCACCTGCATCACGCGATTCAATATAGCAGCAGTGCTGATTTTGAAAACTACTATAACTCGCACAAGATGTTCAGTGATACTTGGTTACTCTTATTTCCACGTTTTATGAACTAGACCAATACACTTATAGAGATATGATGGCAATTCAACAAATACCCCCAACGTGGCCAAAGTTCTTTGACCTTACATGACCTTTGACCTTGATCATGTGACCTGAAACTCGCACAGGATGTTCAGTGATACTTGATTACTATTATGTCCAAGTTTTATGAACTAGACCAACACACTTTCAAATTTATGGCTGTAATTCAACAAATACCCCAATTTGGCCAAAGTTCATTGACCCTAAATGACCTTTGACCTTGATCATGTGACCTGAAACTTGCACAGGATGTTCAGTAATACTTGATTACTATTATGTCCAAGTTTCATGAATCAGATCCATAAACTTTCAAAGTTATGATGGTAATTCAACAGATACCCCCAATTCGGCCAAAGTTCATTGACCCTAAATGACCTTTGACCTTGGTCATGTGATGTGAAACTCATGCAGGATGTTCAGTGATACTTGATTAACCTTATGTATAAGTTTCATGAACTAGGTCCATATATTTTCTAAGTTATGATGACATTTCAAAAACTTAACCTTAGGTTAAGATTTTGATGTTGATTCCCCCAACATGGTCTAAGTTCATTGACCCTAAATGACCTTTGACCTTGGTCATGTGACATGAAACTCAGGCAGGATGTTCAGTAATACTTGATTAACCTTATGGCCAAGTTTCATGAACTAGGTCCATATACTTTCTAAGTTATGCTGTCATTTCAAAAACTTAACCTCAGGTTAAGATTTGGTGTTGACGCCGCCGCCGCCGTCGCCGTCGGAAAAGCGGCGCCTATAGTCTCACTCTGCTATGCAGGTGAGACAAAAACGATCACACTGAAGATCGCCAACACGGATAGGCACACGTGGGACAGTGTATTATTATTGCTGGAATAAAGACCCGACGGAAGTGACAGAATCCGCGCTTATTTTGTTTATTTCTCAGCAATTACACAATTTCTTCCAGAATCCTTTGGCACATATTTTTTATTCATACAAACAGACACTTTGGTGATCATTATATTAAATTCTGTAAAAAGTCATTTTGAGATCGTCCCCACAACTGGAATTTATCTTTAAGTCTGTCTAAGTCAACCTCCTGTTTACAGGTCTAATAATTGGCTAAGTGGAACCAATTTTTCCGACCGGGGAGCATTTCAAAATTATTCCCAGTTGTTTGCAGTATAAGATGCATAACTATTGGTCAGATTACGCTCAGGGGAGGGGCACTAAAGTTTGGATAGAATGGGGTAAAATTTTGTGCTGATTCAAAATATACAAAACCTGTACATGATCAAAATATTGCATTCTGGGTAATGATTCAAGAACTATACAAGTGGTTTTGGTCTCAAACTGGACTCAGAGGCCCGTATTCTGAAGTCGGGTTTAACTTAAACTCAGGTTTAA
Source organism: Lytechinus pictus (assembly GCF_037042905.1). Lineage (NCBI taxonomy): Eukaryota > Metazoa > Echinodermata > Echinoidea > Temnopleuroida > Toxopneustidae > Lytechinus > Lytechinus pictus. Next base: position 9,068,135 of record NW_026974140.1, on the reverse strand, counting down.
AGTTGTGATTCTTCAAGTATGGATAGCCAATTGTTGCATAAATCACTAACAGTAGAGATATCATATTTCAGCTCATTTGGCTCTCAAATCATTCATAATTGTCTAGAAAGTATAAATAGATGATTGTCTTCACCATCGATGAATCAGGAAAGAGCAGAGTAAACACAAGAAACATACACCTTAATAAAATTTTTGACACTTTTGGCTTCCCATAATTTCAGCACAGATTTAGACCGTGGTCTAAGTTAAACCTGACTTCTGAATACGGGCCTCTGTCACTGTGGAATATGTTGTTTTGATTTTTAGGATCTGAATATTCACCTGATACTATCCATGGATGGTGAACCATCTGGTAGAGGTATCTAGAATTTAAAAAAAAAGTAGGGTTAAAGATATTTTTAATAATTAAGTTCCAGTACAGTTCCCAAATTTTCGCACTACGGAAACAGAAAAAAGCACAGTATTCAAAGAATTTCGCAGGGAACCCAATTTTCCAGGTAAAAAAAAATGAATAATGATAGATACTGTAAACTTCATGAAAATCAAACACGAAAACCCAATAAAACAAAACTGTGCATAAGTGAGCAATCTGCCATTCAATCTTTTTAGTGTTTAGTGTGTGTATGCAAATCTTTATCTGTATGGAAACAATTGCTTCATCATATATGCTTTGTACATGTCATTGAAAAACATGGAATTCAATGTTTAGAACAACAAAGAACATTTAATTGGCAGTTTAGAATATGGGAAACTGGGGTCTCTAGTTTTTACTTTAAAGGGGAATGAAACCTTTGGAATAAGTAGGATTGTGTCGAAACAGAAAAATCAAAGAATAAGAACAAAGAAAGTTTGAGAAAAATTGGACAAATAATGAGAAAGTTATGAGCATTTGAATATTGCAATCACTAATGCTATGGAGATCCTCCCTATTGGCAATGCGACAAGGATGTGTGATGTCACATGTGAACAACTTTCCCTTTGATGGACTATAAAATACCCTAAAAATGTCTCTTTTTGCTTTTTCTTGTGGTGATACAAACTCTTTATCCATGATGTATTCTTTAAAAATCTGTATTACATGCCCTCCTATAGAAAGAACACATGATCTACTGATAGATGTGATAAAAGAGGCAATTTAAGTGAAATATATACTAAAGTAATGGGAGAGTTGTTCAAAAGTGACATCACACATCTTTATTGCATTGCCAATTTGAGGATCTCCATAGCATTAGTGATCGCAATATTCAAATGCTCATAACTTTTTCATTATTTATCTGATTCTTCTCAAACTTTCGTTGATCTGTTTCTTTGATTTTTCTGTTTTCACACAAGCTATCTTGTTTTAAAGGTTTCATTCTCCTTTAAGTTTGATTATTCCCCTCTCACAAAATATAATACAGTATAGATTCAAGGTTTATTAAAAACAAATTATCGCAGCTTGTAACAGCTGAAATGACAAATGTACAAAACAGAGTAACAAATACACATAAAATCAACAAATAAGCAACGCTACTAAAGAATCAATAAATTGGAAAAGCAATGACATATCAAAATAAATTTTATTATATAAAATTCAATAAGAAATGACAAGCACTAATAACAAGATACAATACAACAGAAAAAAAAATTGCAACAGCAATAAGATGCAGATTGCACACACAAATAAAAAGATATATATTTGTGCTCAAAAGTTAGTGAACCTCACCATAAAATGCACTCCTTCATGCTAAGTGTTGAATGTAGACAACACTACAATGTTCTACTTAATACATGGCAGAACTTGAACACTTTCAAATATGGTCATTTTCTGGCTGGGTTCACTAACTTTTGAGTACCACTGTACATGTAGAAAAATCATTTAAAGGTCAAAGTCCACCCCAGAAAAATGTTAATTTGAATAAATAGAGAAAAATCAAACTAGCATTATGATGAAAATTTCATCAAAATCGGATGTAAAATAAGAGAGTTATGACATTTTAAATGTTTGCTTATTTTTCACAATACAGTTATATGCACAACTCAGTGACATGCAAATTAGACAATCGATGGTGTCCTTCACTCACTATTTCTTTTGTTTTTCATTGTTTGAATTATACAATATTTCATTTTTTTACAGATTTGACAGTAAGGACCATCTTGACTGAACCATATAGTATTAAACAATGCTAATTCCAAATGTTAAGGGAGGAATTAATCTTTGTTTCACTTGACAATGAGGAGAAAATTAGGAAATATCATATTTCATATAATAAAATACAAAAGAAATAGTGAGTAGATGACATCATCAGTCTCCTCATTTGCATACCGACCAGGATGTGCATATAACTGTTTTGTGAAATTAAGCGAAACTTCAAAATGGCATAACTTTATTATTTTACGTCCGATTTTGATCAATTTTTTTTTATTCAAATCAACTATTGTTATGGTGGACTTGTCCTTTAAAAATCAAGCTTGTACTTGTCATTCATAGTTTCCCTATGAGTGGCAAATGAAGCAAAGAAAATCAATTACTTACAATGACTTCCACATGATTGGATGGGAAAATACCAGATTTTCCGTTCACTTCTCCCCTGAACCACACAGTGCCGACGGTTCCTAATAGTTTGATGGTATCACCCTCGTCAAAGCTTAGCTCATCAGCTGCAGATGCTTGGAACCCAAACAGGGCCACAGCCTGGGGGCCATTGTAATCATCCTGATAAAGGATACAAAATACAGGATATTAAAATAAGAAGAATAACAGGAAATTAGAACATCTAGTAGGGTAGGAATAGCATTTATTTTTAGGGGCTATCTTTTTTTTTTACGCTGGGGCCCATTTCTTTCATTTCAAGGGCTCCTTTTTAGGGGCAACAAGCAATTATGCAGTAAAAGCAAAAAACATTATTCTGCCATATTTGGAGTATTGATTGTCTAAATAATCTTGAATATTGTTTCTGATAGATCTTGGGGCTCCTCTAGCAAGAACGGTCACCCGAAACCATGCATTTGGGGGAATTTTGGGGGCGATTTGGACCGTTATGAGGGCAAAATCACTCGTCACCCTCATATACTTCCAACGCTGATATCTAGGCATTAGACGACATGTAAATGGATATCAGACCAAGTACAACACATAGATCAAATAGTAATTACACAAATTGTGTTTTTAATATAAAGCCTATGTGGTATTAGACTATCTGTAATTTAAACCAAGTGAAATAAAACCATATGCATAGCCTATTAGCCTCTCGAAAATGCAGTTGTAAAAATTTCAATAATTTAATTTATCTTATTAAGTTTCAATGCCAAATTCATTCACAATCGTAACTTTGAAATATTAAAAATGATTGTTTCTCTGACATTTTTTTTCTTCCGTTTCTGATTATTCATGTGACATTTTATTGTGGATTTCAATGTTAAGCCTACAAAATGTGTACAATTCAGCCACTGGCTGCGAGACACAATTTGAAATAAACCATGAATAATAATAATAATAATGATAAAACCTAAAACCATATCTGTATACATCCATCACAATTCATGTTTTGGTTTTTTTCCTTTCCACCAATATCAAGAAAAGGAAAAAGAATAAAATATTAGAAATAAGATAATACCTCCTTGGTTTCGTTGAGATCTTTCACGATTTTGACAAACTGAACTGGAAACATTCCTTCCTTGTTGTTGCATTTACCAACCAACCAATCAGCATCAATCCTCCTGACGAGAATGATGATGTCATCGGTCTAAAATGAAATTTTTTTAAATCCATAGCTTTCAATTTTGTAAAATAATTAAATAACAAAATAACACAAGATGGAAATCTATATAACCTAACTTTTCTTGTGAAATAGTGCATTCTTAATACAGATTTATTTGAATCATGAAAAAGAATATGAATAGTGAATGAGTTAATTGATGCATGCAAGTCACTCCAATAAATGATAATAGTATGAGAACTGTATCAATCATAAATGAAAGATGTATTTCTAATCAAATGCAGGAATAACAAGCCTCCAGTGACCCACTTTGTCTTAAATAAATCATATGGAAACTGGCTGGAGACAGGACTTTCTCAGGCAATCGCCATCAGTCTATTTCTCAAAAGGAATTTAAAACATTTCTATTTCTTTAGTTCAGTGAAGGAGAAAAAAAATTATTAAAAAGTTTGATACCTTGAATGAGAGTTCATCGGCCTCAACTCCTTTATAATCAAATGTAGCAATAGCATGGGGTTCAGATCCCTGGTGACAAAAGAAGAAAAGTACATATAAAAAAAAATTATTTAATGATGAGATATTCATATAGTGACTGAAAATATGTGTATATTTCTTATAGAATAACGTACAAAATTGCATATGTGGTACATGTATATTGAATGTGCAGGTAATTTTTTGAAAAATGGTATTTCATGAACATCACATACATGATGAATGGTGGAGCTACTAGCAAGTGACATTAAAACAAAAAAAATTAAAATCCATATCTCTGTAATGGATTGATAGATTTTCATCAAATTGCCATCGATATGTTTCTTTCATATTTCTGAAAGCTGAAATCTGCGAGAACTGTAATCTTTGAAAGGGAGCCCCTGTTGTGGAAAAGGTAAACAAAATCATTTTCAGTTTGAAGTTGTGTTTTTCAAATCATTCTACAATATTATTGCAGTAAAAATCAAGTTCATTAAAGATATTACACATAATGTGTGGTGAGCATTGTAATTAGTATCATACAGTACAAGCATTCATTCCCACAGTGCAAGTGACTATTAATAAAATGCATAAAGTTTGTTTCGTTCATCATTTTGGTGATCCAAAATCTTAATATAGAATTTTTGTTTGCAATATAATTCTCATTTTAAAAATCACTAAATGCAGGCCTGACTAAATCCTATTCAAATTCATCTTTATTTAATACATGTAGTGCATACATGTATATTATTTTTCATTGTATCATTTTATCAAAAAATAAGAAAAAGGATATTAATGGTTAAGGTACAAAACAGAAGTATCAATGTCAATCAAACATGGACATTCATATTGAGAAAGCAGATATCAGGCAAATTTTTTTCCTTTTCTGGGGCCATTTCTCATTCCCTACTGCCTTCACTGCCTTCATGTACATGTTTTTTTATAATTCGTTTTTTATTGATAAAATCAAGAAAACCACAATATTTACAAGAATTATTGAACGATTAGAGTACAAAATCAAATGTTAATCTGCAACATTGGATAAGCTTTAACGTTGCAGTAAATGGGAATTTTCCAGGGCCTTTATCTATTTTTTCAGTGGTCTTTTGAGCATTTTAGGGGGCCAAATCGCCCCAGACCCCTATGTAATTCTTCCCCTAATAGACCAATGCTCAAGAAAAAATAAAAGTCAAGGATACATCTTCCTCTACTGGGAAATATAACATTTAACTTCAGACCCTAACAGGTGTTGAAAGACAAGGGAAAAACTGATCTAAAAATAAGTGACTCATACACACTGTAGTATCACACTTAACCACATTCTAATTATAGACTCTTGCAAACTATTCTTAGATGTTTAATAATCCCACATCACCCCTTTAAAGACTGTACAAAGAAGGATGACTGAGTCTACAAAGGAATCTTAACCTCTGTATTCAAACATAAATGTTTATGTGAGAAATAATAATGGAATCATCTCTATTACCTTTTTAATATACACCACACCTTTAAAGAAGAATTAATGGTGAGTCTACAAAAGCATGGTAACTTTGGTATTCAAACAGAAATGATTGTGAAGCGCTTTGAACAGTCCTAGATTGATAAAGCACTATATAAATGCCAATTGTTATTATTATTATTAAATGTTTGTGAAAAATAATTGAATCATAATATTCTTTTACAGATGATTTACATTTCCATTTCAACCCTAAAGAGATAAAGAACAAAGACAAGTGGAATGCCTCTGGCCGTCTCACCTGCATCACGCGATTCAATATAGCAGCAGTGCTGATTTTGAAAACTACTATAACTCGCACAAGATGTTCAGTGATACTTGGTTACTCTTATTTCCACGTTTTATGAACTAGACCAATACACTTATAGAGATATGATGGCAATTCAACAAATACCCCCAACGTGGCCAAAGTTCTTTGACCTTACATGACCTTTGACCTTGATCATGTGACCTGAAACTCGCACAGGATGTTCAGTGATACTTGATTACTATTATGTCCAAGTTTTATTAACTAGACCAACACACTTTCAAATTTATGGCTGTAATTCAACAAATACCCCAATTTGGCCAAAGTTCATTGACCCTAAATGACCTTTGACCTTGATCATGTGACCTGAAACTTGCACAGGATGTTCAGTAATACTTGATTACTATTATGTCCAAGTTTCATGAATCAGATCCATAAACTTTCAAAGTTATGATGGTAATTCAACAGATACCCCCAATTCGGCCAAAGTTCATTGACCCTAAATGACCTTTGACCTTGGTCATGTGATGTGAAACTCATGCAGGATGTTCAGTGATACTTGATTAACCTTATGTATAAGTTTCATCAACTAGGTCCATATATTTTCTAAGTTATGATGACATTTCAAAAACTTAACCTTAGGTTAGGATTTTGATGTTGATTCCCCCAACATGGTCTAAGTTCATTGACCCTAAATGACCTTTGACCTTGGTCATGTGACATGAAACTCAGGCAGGATGTTCAGTAATACTTGATTAACCTTATGGCCAAGTTTCATGAACTAGGTCCATATACTTTCTAAGTTATGCTGTCATTTCAAAAACTTAACCTCAGGTTAAGATTTGGTGTTGACGCCGCCGCCGCCGTCGCCGCCGCCGTCGCCGTCGGAAAAGCGGCGCCTATAGTCTCACTCTGCTATGCAGGTGAGACAAAAAAAGGATGACTGACCTTCAATATACATTGGTAATGATAATCACTGTATTTATATAGAAATATTAGTATCAAATAATTAGTATTAATATTTGAGAAATAATGGCATCATCTCTATTCTTATAAAGATGAAAAATAGTTAATACGCATCACTCTTTCAGAGAAAAAAAACATATGAAGAAGGATCAATGAGTCTAGTAGTCTACAAAAGCATGGTAACTTCTGTATTCAACCAAAAATGTTAATAAAGAAATAATGGAAACATATTAAGATTTCCACATCATCCCTAATAAAGAAATAAAGATCACATGATAAACAACGACTGAGTATAAATGTATATAAACGTGGTAACGTCTGTATTTTATAGAAATGTTTATATATACGAATAATGGAATCATTTTTATTCTTACAGAGAATACTTCCACATTACCCCATTTATAAAGATCATAGAAAGAAGAATAACTACATGTAATATTTTAACATGGTTAGCTCTTTATTTATTTATATACAAAATAATGGAATAATTTTTATTTTAATAAAGATGAATAATATTTCTGTACCACTCCAGAATGTAAGAAGGATGACTGAGTCTACTAAAGCAGTAAACTTACTGTATTCATACAGAAATATTCATGTAACAAATAATGGAATGTATATCATACTGGTTGGCTCAAGTTAAATGTTCACTTCATGAATGAGAATGAAAACTGTTTCTGTTTCACAAGTATTCATGGCAAATGCAAGTAAATGCAACAAATCCTAAAAAGAAGATGTACATGTACATGTATCAGTGACATGATGGAGTCTAAAAGCATGAAGTCAGGTTTTTTTTTGGGGGGGGGGGGGTTATGATAAAGGTATCGGTAAGAAAACACAATTTGTTTCACTGCAGACTTCTGCACAATCTGTTTCTAAAACACTGAATGCATATTCATTATGACAAAAATTCTAACATTTCATGAATGGGAGCCTTTGGGAGGGGTTGCAAGAAACTTGAAGTCCTGCAAATGTGAATTACAAATTTATAACAAGATCTTGTATTGAAACCCTGTCTATAAAAGGGAGACAAAAAGGGTGTTCTTTATGACTTCATGACCACGTTCCTGTAATTCAATAGGGAAAATTTCAACCTAAACCATTGACAGCATTGCTAAAAGCAGGTTTGACTGAATGCGATAGTATGATTATAAAGTTGAAAGACTTAAGGGGGAAAAAATGATGTTCGATTTTAGTCATCCAAGCGACCAAGCTACTGTTTCTTGTTACAGTTTGCTCTCATTCTCAAGAACCAAATTCAATTTCTACAGAATTCACAAAACTTGACATCATTAAGGAAGTAGGCCTTAAGGATAAAAGTAATGATTTCTGAAAAAGATGGTTCACAAAAATACATTGATAAGAATTTATCGTTCGTCTGTTCATACTCCTTTAGCCCCCAAAACAAAACTGTGAACTCTAATAAAGTGTTTTTTAAAGTACTGATACCTCACATGTCATCATTTTTAATGCATACATGTGCACATGTATGTTAATGGATGTATGTTGAGCTCATAACTGAATAGGAATTACCAATCTCCAGGCCAAAATGGGACATGGCATATTGTTGCTAATGCAGAAGTCCATCTTGTCATTTTGTTTTTCTTCATTTACTCATGAACTATTATAGACCTGGGTCGTTCTTTAATACAACGTATGGACTCAATTGTGTTACAATTACACAGTTCTTAACAACAATATGTACAATGTACAAGTACAAAAAGAATGGTAAATGTATACAATGTACACGATCATTATTTAGTCACAGAAACTATAAAATAAGGACAAAAATGTTAGAACAGGATGACAGATAATTACATTGTAATATTGAATCATTTCCTGATCATAGGTAGACATGTCTGTAGGAGGGCTACAATACACAATGTAGTTCAAGGATGCCAAATGATTATAATCTCTCTATAAAGGGGGAAAGTACAGCTTTAATTAGTGGCAGGTATACTTGACCTTTACGTTTTGTCATCTTTCTAGAGGTCTGCAGATATACATGTAAGGTGGTTTCAGACCGCCTCGAAGTTTGTCAGTTCCAGGTATTCTCTGATCGGGAAATTTACCCCGATCAGAAAATACCAGGTATTTTGGTTATGTGAAAGCAAACTACGCCTAATATCCCTGAAAGCAAATACCCGCTAAATAGTAGGTACTTGGCGAAATTACGAGAACTTTCGCGGGGATTTTTCCAAGGTCGTGGGTATATTGGCAATCTGAAAGCAAACTACAGGAACTTGTTTCCCATCAATCACCACGATAAGTGAATTTCCGGTGCATAGCGCGCGCTGTTCGATATGCATGGATGCATGCATATGCAGGAATAAACATACCGGTACATACACTTCTCATGCGATGTGACTCGGGGTTCGACTTTGACTAGGCGATTGATTCTTCTTCTTAAAAAATAGTTTTACGAATTAAGGGTGATATTTACCGGTATTCTACATTTTCATACCAGATGACATCGCACTAGAGTGAGGAGGCCACCAAGGCCTTAATTTCAATGTGGAGAGAAATCTAGCGCAATTGCAGATGATCAAGGGAACAAATGATTTGCGCATACGATCGAGTATAGTTAGTACAAGCTAGAGCTAGGCCGGCCGCAGACGGATCTCCCGCCCCGATCGTACCGCTAAAAGCGCCCGCTTCTTTGTCTGCTACCAGACAGTACTGCGCATGCTCATAACTTTGAGAAATTTCCCCAAAGAGTGTGTTTCGGGGCGGTCTGAATGCGAGAATAATTATTTGGTATTTTTGAGCATGTAAAAGTTCTCGTAATTTAACACGGATTCTTCTGATCGAGGCGGTTTGAAACCACCTGTAGATGCCCCCCCTCACTCTTTCTCTCTCTCTTGATGATTGTGTACAATTTAATATTCAATGTTTATATGGGTTTTCCTTCATGGCAAAAGTCCTATAATACTTATGAAAGTGACTGGTAAGATGGAAGAGTGCAATCATAAAACTCCTACTGCAAGGTTCGTTCTCTCTCATTCTTATTTTCCTCGCATTTCTTATACAGTTCTTGGTTTGTATCACAAAAAGTAAACAAAAGAACAAATCTATAATGTACAAGTAAAAAAGCTTTGGAAGTTTGAACTACTGTACACACTATCATGGAATATTAAATACCTTGATATTTTAATACATTATCTTTGAAGTATGTTTCTGGAGGTTTTTTCTTTGATTCAAAACTTTTTGATAATGTATTTGTTAATAAATGTAATTATTGATTCATTAGTTCATTTTGTTTAAAAAATCTGTAATTTAGTTCTCAGTTTCAGTCATATAATTTTCTTTTTAATAATCTCACCAAAAACACGGGTCCAGTATATTTGCATTTGGGTATACAGTATGTTGAATTTTCCCCCTATTAAAACAAAATGCATTGATTTCCTGATGCTGGTATAAGAGTCTGTGATAAAAGACTAGGCTTCTGGACCAAATTCAAATTTACCCCTAAATCTTGATTGCAGTCCCTACGTGAAAACTAAAGATGACATTTAAATCATCTTAATAAGAACATGCAAAATAACTAATCAAAAGAGAAGTGATTAGCAAATTCAATAAACATGAAATTGAGACTTACGCCATGAAAGAAAAGAGTTTCATTTTACTCCCATGGCATGAAGTTTGCATGTATAATAGACATACATGCAGTGTAACTTTCTTGCCCTACAATCATGATATGAACGACAAGGTTGTGTTTTACACAAAATCAGAGTAAACCTGTTTCCAATCACAAGAACGAAACACAGAAGAGGGGTGTTTTGAAAAAAGTTTTTGCAGGATCACAATTAAAAAAGTTCGATTGCAACGTTACACTGATCTGAATTATGATTCTATCACATCACTGTGTCATGCATGTATAAAAACACTGTGTAATGAATAAATACATGTACCTGTACATTCATAAATGAATGAATGAAAGAACAAACGAACGAACGCACAAAGGAATGAATGTATAAATGCTTTGATATCTTACCATATATTTAGTATAAAGAGGATGTCCTGGTCCGGGTCTTGGTGGTAATTTCTTGGATGCCGCCCCTCCACCCCCGCCTCCTCCTCTTCCTGGACCTTTGGGAGCATTCTTTTTACCTACAGGTACAACAAACAAGGTCAAAGTCAAGGTCAAAGTAAAGATCAATATAAGATAAACAAAAACTACATTATTGCAAAAAAATTTGAACATCATTAATAGTACGATAGATGTTGTACGAACATCATCAATAGTAATCAGTATGAACACATATTAGAACCTCATACATGTACTTTACATAGTATTATTCCTCGCATACTATACAGTGTAATGCACATTTTCAGATTCAACTTCTAGGCTCCGAAACACAAAGGTTTGCAATTAATCGCTAAATACCAATGACCAATCAAGATCATCGTTGCATGCGCACTCTGTTTAAAATACTGACCGGGAACCAATCAGGGCAGTTCTTTCAATTCATCGCAAACCTTTGTGTTACGGAGCCCTGGGGAGTGTTTCATCAACATTTTCATCCGACAAGTTGTCAGATCTGACATCTTTCTCTGATGTTGATTGGCTGAGAGGTACTGTTACTATGGTAACTGTCGGATAAAATGGGACTTGTCGGCTAAAACGTCCGACAAGTCCTTTCATGAAACGCCCCCCTGGTCTGAGGTCTATATGAAGCTTTGGATGTCCTACCTTTCTGACTACCAGGTCGAGGAGGTGCCTTCCTCTTTGGTTGAAGGCCGCTGGGTCTGGGTGGTGTACTCCCGGCAGACCGGGTGCCATGGACAGCACTGGGTCTCGCCGGAGCCAGCTTCTTCATCGGAGGACCACCGACAGGCTGCATTATGTGAAGGAAAATACAACAAGGTTCGATTTTACAAAGCTTCCTACATGGACTGTACCTGAGTACCTTAATTCTTGCATGTACTGAATTACTTTGTACATGTAACTACAATCTCTTCCTGTATTGGAGCAAGTTCACACGGCACAATGCGGTAAATTTCTTTTAAATGGCAACAGGAAGACAAAAGGAAATTTAAAGGAAAGATAATAATCAGGCATATGCTCAGTTACAAGTATGATATGCAAAACATAAATAGGCTGCATTTATCAACTAATAAATTACTTAGAAAGGGAAAGTTCACCATCTTTGGTTGTTTCAATTCTGCGCAAAAAGAAATTGCCCATATTCATAAGACTTAAATAAGTCTGGTTATCATCAACTCCTACATGTACATAAGCCACAGATTAGTTATTAAGTTTCTGTAAAAATGGGGCCAGGTATAAAAGTACTTGTTCATTTTCAAGTTCTCATTAATCAAACCAAATCTTTACAACCCTGGATAAGCCATTGTTATTGGTGAAAGTACACTGGTATCATTTAAAACAAAAATATTGTTTGTTTGATTTTTTGAAAGAAAAAAAATTAAAGACTAACATACCGGTATGAGTTGTTTATTTAATACACTTGATAGCAAAAAAATATCAAGATCTTTTATTTTAAAAAAGTTACAGCTACCTTTATCATCTTTCCGTTAATACCCAATGCTGAAATTCAAGACATGTGTTTACCCATTGACAGGGGAGCACTTCATGAAACAAAAAGTCAGTGACTCTTCACAAACTATTGTTATAAGCTACTGAAATCCTTGCATCTGATTGGCTCAGAAAATAATTAGTCACTGAAAATCATTGACAAGATGCTTCATGAAATCACTCCCCTGGGTCCCGTAACACAAAGGTTTGTGATTAATTGTACGCTTGATTGATTGTACATTGTAGTCAATGGAATCAATCGTAGAAAAATGTCCTTCGATCATTGCTATTAAAACTTTGTGTTACAGGGCCCAGGTCTCTCCATCAGCCTGAGTAGAATTAAATTTCCTTGATCAATAGAAATTAATTTTAGTGTCCTTCAAGATCCCTTTTTGGCAGAAACAAGCAAAGGAATGTTTGTATTTCAATTCAATGGTACTGTCGTGACCAAACTAATTTCTTTAAGTTTACTATTTGATTTGTCACTTTTGTATCACCATACAACCATTTCGGGTGTGGTGTAATTACGTCACAGACCGCAAAACCATCTTAGTTTTTTGGTCACATGGGTCTGGTATCATTCCACGAAGAAAAAATGTAGTCCTTCCCTTTTTCTATCATAATCTTATATTGTTTTATTGTTGTCGAAAAAATATCAAACAATATAAACATACACTCATACATATAGGTAAATTATTCATACATATATGACGTCATGAATTTTAATGCAGAGCTATATCAGGCAAGCTTTTGTAGCTGGGTAGCAACCTTATCCCATGCACAACATTAAACGAAGTCGTCAAGACTCGTAGTTTTGGGAAGCTGGAAAGCTACATAGTTTCATATTCTGATGTTTGTTTGCAGTTAATTATTCATCAGCCGCTGAGGCTTTTACCATAACAGGCTGCTGGCCATGGGCGCAGCCGACCAGGAGACGCACATGGAACTTTATCCTGGGTAATTAATAAACTAGGGGGTTTCAGTTTCTGTTTATTGTCAAGAATAAACGGTATGTGCACATCAACTTTGTTACCGCCTGATCTGCGCCCTCTGTCGTTCTTCTCTTTTTCACCCCTGGTATGACTGAATGGGTGTGGTATAACTAGCCCCACCAAAGTACAATAGGCTGAGCCAGCTAATTGCAATCTACTTCTCATGTAATGTTATTATGCTGACTTTGAGTTTCGTGCTCCATCAAAATCATTTAAACTATTAAAAGAGAGTGTTGCAAGAAAATGTTTGCAATCGATTACAAATTTCAGTTGCAAATTCACAAGTGACAAACTAATTTTTAACTATTAAAAGCAGATCAATTTTACTGCAAGAACCAGACAGAAATCAACTGCAAATTTGCAATCAAGACTTGTGATTGAGTTTAAGACCTAAAATTGTCCTGTGCACAATTGATTGCAAGTTTCTTGCAACACCCCATAAAACTAACATGGATTGTGATCTTACCCTTGGAGGGGGCTTGCTCTTCTTCTTCTCTTGCTGATCTACTGCCGGTGATGAAGATCTACTGTTACCCGCATTCGGTCTGATAATGGTGGGTTTGATCCTACCTCCAACTCCACCCTGAGCCTTGGACTTGGGTAAACCTGGTGGCCCAGACTTGACCGATTCCAAAGGATCAAAGTCAATCAGCGAGCTTCCTCCTTGAGGCTTTGTCTTGGAAGGTGGTGCCCTTGGCGCTGCTCTTGGAGGGACTAAGTGGGTTGATTGGGGCTGGGGCACGACCCTCTGGGGTTGAGGGGCTACCCTCTGGGCCTGAGGCGCTACCTTCTGACGCGGGGTGGGAGAAGGAGGGGGAGGGAGACCTGACATGAAATTTGGTTGAGCAGGGGTATTCTGCTGCAACGGCTTTGGTCTGGATCTGGCCGAAGGCGGTAGCCCTCCTCCTTTGCTCCCCATCATTTGAGCGAGAAGATCCATTGAGGATTGTTGCTGATTGCTCGGTTCTGCAGTCCCTGCCATATTGTTCTTTACATTTGTGGTTGCAAAGTCAGCTGCGTGTCCCAACTCCTTCGCTGTGACATTATTGACAGCGCTCTGACCGACTTGACCTGAGATGCGTCCAAGAGCTGCTTGCTGTTCCTGGCTAGCATTCACATTGCCCTTTTTGTTGTAGGCAGATGCAAAGAGACCCCCAACACTGAAGACGTCTTTGGTACTAACATTCTTTGAGGCATCCTTAGCAACATTCCAAGAGAAATGAGCAGCAGCATTCTTCTGCTCCGACGTAGCTGTCAAGGATACATTTCCCTCTGTGGATGGTGAAGATGAGGATGAGGAACCAAACAAGCCACTTAACTGATTAAATGCGGAAGATGATGATGATGTTGATGATGATGTATGAGGGGTTTGGTTTGAAAATGATGCGGGCTGCTGCTGTGGCTGCTGTTTGTTAGTGCTACCGCCAAACAGGTCCCCAAAGGAGCTATAGCTCAAAGGTCTATTTTTGGGAGTGGCATTCGGCGCTGGTACCAATGCCGGTCTATGTGCAATCTCTGGTCTCTGAGATGGGATCGGCCTCTGTGCTTCCACCTTACTTGCGTTATTAGTCTGGTTTGGTTTGCTGGAGATGTTATTTAAGTTATTCATCATCCTACCATGAAGCGCTGCCTGCAATTGCTGTCCTAAGCTACTTGGGGTTCCGTCATTTTGGTCCATGTTTATCACGCCAGATTGTTGGCCAGGTTTCATGCTAACGTCCCCTCGATTGGGCTCTGGTGTGGAGGGAGGGAGAGGGTGCACATAGGCAACTTTAGGACGATTGGATGGTACAGGGGGAGGTACATAAGCTCCTTTGGGCCTTGATGTAGGCAGTGGTGGTGGTGCACCTGCAGTGAGTATAAATAAATGAGTTGCCAAGAGTGAGCCTTGCTGACCCCCAAGAAAGTGTCGGTTAGAAAGAGAAGAGGTGAAAGAACTTCCAAACAGGTGGACTTCTACATTAAAATGTATTTCATATTATAAAACATCCAGAAACCAGAGAGTCAAAACTTGTAAACTTTTCATTTACTTAACAGTAGGTCTATTTTGCATTATTTTAAGACTGATTTCATGCAAACCCAAAATATTGTGATTGCTTCTGTAGGAACAGGCCTTTATAAACCTCAGCAAAATCTTGATTAAAAAAAATGTATCATATTTTCTTTTACCCTTGTTTTCTCATAAATCTATTTGTATCATCCAATGAAAATATTCTGATTCCATAGCTTCTTTCTTTATTGGTTTAGCTATCGCTAATCTATTTGTATCATCCAATGAAAATATTCTGATTCCATAGCTTCTTTCTTTATTGGTTTAGCTAAAAAAAGGAAGAGGAAAATTCAGAACTTTAGACAAAACAATAGACAACCAGGAAATAAGACTACACATGCATCACCGTAGGTTACTGCCACTGATCTCTCCACTAACTGGATATGCGGGGAGGGTCCTTTGTTTGAAGCCCGCGAGTTCTATTGTCCGCCATACCAGTTCCCCCAAAAGGAACGCGATCGCTCCACTAGCATGTGCATTGTGAGCGATACGCTACATGTAGCGCTACATGTAGCTGTCTGCACACTGAAGCTCTCATTGCTTTTCATACAAAACTTCATATATTTAAGGTGCCAGAATTCGCAATATTCTTGAAACCATGGTACTTTCCCAGTACATTTCGGAAACATAATTTTGAAGCGGTTGGTGTTTTTCTCACCTAAGGAAGAATGGATGAAATCCTTGACTTGTCTAGGGGTATTTTGAAGGTTTGCCAAATAACATCTTAGGGATAGGGCGAGGACTTTCTAGGTTATGCAGGCTTATAACACTGGGCTTGAAACCCCCTTTTATTTAAATCCACCCCAAAAAAAAATCAAACAAGCATAACACCGAAAAATTCATCGCTTAAGTAAAACTTTAAAATATCATAACTTTCATATTTTACTTCTGATTTTGATTAGATTTTCAGCATATTGTGTGGTTTTTCTCTCTATTCAAATAATCTTTTCCATGAGGTGGACTCGCCCTCTAAGAGTGTCTCTCTCTCTCTCTCCCTCCGTCACATCGATCGACCCTCTTCAATTATCCTCTCCCCAGTTTGTTCATAGTATAGGCAGCGGGGGGGGGGGGGGGTCCTTTCCACCCTAAATTTTAGGTTGGGGGACAGACCCCCCAAAATTTATGTTGATCAGGTATAAATTCACATTGAAAAGTGCTGTAATAAGAGTTGATCTGGTAAGTATAATTAAGAATTGACACTATTGCCGTGAACCAGACTCTACTTCGATTTTGGCTTTTTGGGGGGAACTCGGCGTGCGAAGGTACCAACTTCCGGTGCTTCAACACGGAATGGGCCAATCAGCGTTATTGTTCCCATCCAGATAAGGGAGAGATCAGCGGTTACTGCACATACAGGTTATGGTTGCCTGTAAATGAATTTTGGAAATTTCATTTCATGCATGCACAAGCAATTTTCTTTTTTTTATTCCAAACCTTTTAGGTATGATTCTCATTTTTAATACTCAAAGCAAGCATGCTATCGGTTTTTTTTTGTAAATAAAAAGATGCTGTTATATGCAGGATTTTGAGCTAATTTCAATATGACTACATATGATTAACAATTAACAAATGCACAATAGCAACAAAAATATAGAGAAAGATAATCCTATAGCTACAATATTACTGGTATTTATTGTTTATTCATAATATTGAAGTTTATTTGAAAAAAGCTTAGCTTTATCATTAAATTCATGAGGGATATTCTTCTTAATGTGGTAACAGTAAAAAACAAGTAAAATTAAAAATGTACCGGTTGTGAAGTGATTATAATTCAAATTCATGATCTGAAATAACTTTGTGAAATAAACCAAAACTAATGATGAGCATAATTTCGTTTCTATTCTATTCTAAAGCTATGTACACATTAGTTTCATGTACACTTTAATTTGTCAAGATAAGCTGTTTATCTCATTGCTCTATCAAGTGAGTTAATGTAGAAACCAAGTTTTGGCATTTTCTCAGTACAAAATAAACTGATTTTCCATTCATTTTCATTCAAATTCATTTTTATTTAATGTTTAACCTTTGTTAAGCCTTACATCTCATGTAATTATAATTTTGATTTATACAATTTTTTTTTGCATCAGCACACATTTATACTTGAAAATTCACATCCTTTCCAGTGACAATTTCACAAAATAAGAGAATGATACAAAACACACTGTACATGTAAATAATTCAATACCGCACAAAGAATAAATCAAAGAAATTCTTTTAAAAAAGAAACCTCTCAAATCAAAGGTTCAAGGTCATGTTTAATAATAAAGACCATTTTCATTCTTGAGTTTACTAACCAATGCAACAACAATAACAACAAAAATGTTGTGTGTGATATGTGTACACTGACTGCAGTATGTTAGTATCATCTATAGACCCTAATTCCAACTGCATGTTGATTCAATTTCTGAAAACGTGATAAATGTCATATTGCGGGAATTACTAAAGTGTGTCAGTGAATAATATTTTAAGTGAACATGATCTAGATCATAATCTGGATAACAGTCAGTACTACATCTATGATCTACACAGACATATACATGCAGCTAATTTTATACTTCCTGTTATGCTGCCAATGAGGAGGTGGTGTAGGATGGAGAGGAAGAAAAAA
Source organism: Lytechinus pictus (assembly GCF_037042905.1). Classification (NCBI taxonomy): domain Eukaryota; kingdom Metazoa; phylum Echinodermata; class Echinoidea; order Temnopleuroida; family Toxopneustidae; genus Lytechinus; species Lytechinus pictus. Next base: position 9,050,051 of record NW_026974140.1, on the reverse strand, counting down.
AATTCTTTATTAATTTCCCAAATCTAGAGACGAATTTGGAGCAATGCATTTAAATATGTGCAGTTGCTAACATGCAGTAATAGGAGCATGCACATACAGATTTAAAAAGAAATTCTTCAAAATGCAAGAAAATGAGCAAGAACTTTTTTAGGGGGAGAAAGCTTTCATATCGGCATAAAGTAAAATTAAGTAATTATTGCAGAGCTCTACAGTAATACAGCTACATTTTTGTTGTCTACCAACAAACCATAATCACGGCTGTACAATGTATGACAACTTTCATCTTCAGCACACATCATGAATATGAGAATAAAAATAAACATACATAGTTACAATGCAAGTACCATTGCTCGAATGTTATTTAATGTTATTTCACTTTTCATCAGTAAGTTTTTATTAGTAATGCCCATGGATCTACCAATTAATTTCAATGCTGTCTTTATGGTAATTTCTAATTACATGTAGGTGCTTGTATTACTATTAAAATATTTTTGGGCCTACATGTACATGTAGCTAACAGCTCTAATTCTTATTGTATCAATTGATCGTTTGCTATGCATTTCAAAATGCTAACAAAATATCTTTTGTATACATATATAGCAGGCTTTGACATAGGACTTACTTTGTTGATCAATATATTTCCCCAACTGCCTAAACTGGTATTGAATTTAAGAAGTAAAATCATTCCTCACACACGATAATAACAATGACTAGGTGTACATGTATGTATAATAATAGAGTGCACTTTATTTTAACAGTGTAAAAATGGTGTGCAAGAATGAAAATTTAAACTCAAACAGATTCAGTAGCTGTGTTATGCTAAACTTCAAAAAGAAAAATATCAGAATATTACAGAGCTGTAATATCAGCCAATACTTGACAAAATTCATATTCCTTTCATGCAAATTCAAAGCAATCGATATCTTTATCCTTCCCCACCCATTATCAACCTACATGTAGTGTTTAACACTAGTTATGATTTTTCTGAAAATGGACTAGGTATTAAACTTTACATGCATAATGTATTTATATGCGCAGTCACATTCTGCTTACGATGGCTGTACGGCGAGTCAAAAACAGCCTTTTTTATATTTTTGTACCAGCTTCCATGTTATAGTCATATATATGTAGGCAGGTCCAAGCTATTGTCCCCTCTGAAGCCAAAATTAAATCTTTGCCTAAATCTAACATATTGTATGTCATTTTAAAGCTTATACTCTGAATTTTTTTGCCCTGTATTTTTTTTCTTCTGAAAACGTAGAGTTAATGAATGCCAAGGTCACGATTCCAAGAAATCATTAATCAGCCTGACGTACGGGATATCACATTTTTTTTATCTGCAGACAATGCAAATTATATTTTGCAAATATTTCTGTGGGGACTTGTAGTGCTATGTTAATGCAAACATTTGAGAGAAAAAATGATTTTGATAATTAAGTTAATTATCTGGTGTCCAATGGGTAGTGTCCCGTACGTCACAATTTAGCATAGGTTTTTTTTTAGATTCTAATTAAGGAAAAGTTGAACAGTTTTCTTCACACTTTGGAGAGTTCTTATTTGTATTACTATACATCCAAAAATTGAAGTGAATTTTACTGAATCAATTTTAAGTTTAATTATATCAGCTAATAAAGCTTTGTGACGTACGGGACAAATGTGTGACGTACGGGACACACCATACTTTATACATAGGATTTCTATGTAATTCTAATTAGGGTTATTTTTCAATTAGAAGCAAAGATAAAGTAAATTTAGATAAATTATATTATGTCAGTGGTTGAATATTGGTATTAGGCTGATAATAAAGTTAAGATTTGTAATAAATAACAAAGGTGCATATATTAACATAATTGTTAACATACGTCTTTATGTTATTAATTAAATCTTTCATAATTATAAGGTCATAAAGTGTTTGTTATGTTTTGTTTCATCATGTATTATAATAGAAATATATACCAATCATAATAATCCATGTAAAACTTTTAATACTTTGGTTTACATCAAGTTATTCATAAATTTTGATGAAATTTTACTTTGCCCATTCGTTTTACACATGGAAAAATGTCCCGTACGTCACAGCGCAGATGTTTATATTTTAAGCTATTACATAATAACAACAATGAGTTCCATCATTTCATTCATGGCTAATGAAACTTAATAAAGATACAAGATGAAAACATGATAATGAGAGATTTCCAGCTTATTCCAATTCACAGAGTTTTAATGACAAACTTTTTTTTAAATCAGTTTTTTCTGGTCCCGTACGTCACAGTGCATATTAATCAAAATATGACATCGTTTATAATGGAATTGTAGATCACTAATTTTTTTACTGAATAAAGAGGGCACAACTGGCCTTTCAAAATCCATAAAAGATTCTCTGTTGTGCATTTATTTTTTATGTTTATACAACTTTAAAGTCTCTAAATCATGTCCCAAACGTCACAAGTCAAATAGCTTGGACCTGCCCATATATAGAAATCCAAACGGCTGATTTTCAACTCACCATGCAGACACCATAAGGGAAATGTGACTGCAGCATTGGACAGCATGACTGCACATGGTTTACTAGTGAAGACAATGTAACAATAAAGCAGAAATTACCCCCCCAAAAAAAACAACACACATACATGCATTTAATACCCCTTTCATATTGCGCCTTTCACCGGCGAACTTCACCGGCGAAGTTCGCCAGCGAAGGGGAAAGTGTCCAGTATGAAAGGTACACAGGAGAACTTCACCGGTGAAGTTCGCCGGTGAACTTCTCCACCTCTAGAGGTGGAGAACTTCGCCAGCCAAACTGTTTCACCGGCGAAGTTCGCCGGTGAAAAGGCCAGTATGAAAGCAAACCGGAGAACTTCTCCTCTTTAATGACGTCAGAGGTCAATTTTTTTTCTCTCTCGAAGTCCCCTGCACCGAGATTCCGCGCGCGATAGTTGCAAGCTCAGCTGAATGCTATGGCCAAGTAGATACCCTCGAACATTTTTTTTTTTTTACTAACAATATTTATTAAAAAGCACTTTTTACATGTATAAAATGCGCTAAGATATAAAAACAAGGTGATATTGTTTGTTTTTATCAAAATACTTCCAAAATATGTTGTAATTAATTTTTTTGATACCTTTTTGTAATAGGTAAGAAGTAATGTTTACAATTTTCTTTCGTTTGTTCTGCAATCGCCCGTTGACTTTCGCCAGGGAAGAAATGTCAGTGCGAAAGGTACAGTTTTTTCTTCGCCGGGGAAGTGAGGAATGCGAGGCGGAGAAGTTCGCCGGCGAAGTTCGCCGGTGAAAAATGAAGAGGGCAGTATGAAAGGGGTATAAGATTATTACCTGCATACATAGTGATATACACCTACAGATCCTACACATTTACAACACTCACCAGCCATCTTGGTAAAACTCTGAATTGTAACCAGTCAATGAACGGCCAAAGTCAATAACGGCGGATAGTGATAGTCGACTGCTGACCTGTGAAGGGGATGAATTTAAAAATAGAAGAGAAACAGTTACCAATGACTTGAATTCATAAAGTTTTCCAACAGGGCGGATGTACATTGTAGGATCCATCTTGAATACAGGGGCAGACAGAGTCAAATAATAGTAATATCTGCACACAATTGAAATCTAATTACTATCCTTGCATGCAAGGAATGCAGTTATTGTCACAAAAGGCCTGTCTAGATTAGCCCAAGTTTAAGTATTAAAATGGAATTACATCTGATCTGGACTCTGTTACATTATACCTAGTGTGGTAACTCTGTTATCCAGTGGTAACAATATTTACTCAATAGCCAATCAAATCAAGGGATTCCAATGATGGATGATGACAGAGTTACGAGAATACCTACATTTATGCATTAGGCTAGAATCTAATCTCCTCTATATTATCTAAAGATTGAAATTAGTACTAATTGAAATCAGAAGTTGCATTCATATGAGTAGCTCAAGATCACAACCTCTGTTCAAATGAGAATCTCTGGAGGATCCCCTACTTGGGCTGATGTAGCCAGACTTGAATCTCAAATGGAGCAAACTCGGTCTGATGAAGACCAGCCCAACGCAGTCAATTAGAAGAATCAAAAGCAGAGGTCATTCACAGTTGAGACACCCACCATTACCTGTTGTTCATCTATTCAAATGCACATGACACAATGGTCCACAGAAGAATGAATTGTAAAAACAAACAAACTCTAACAAAAAATGATTGCAGTAACGAGTATACCGGAAGACAAATACAACTACCATGTACATGTAGTACAAACAACATGTATTACACCTACTACATAATACCAGGGTGCGACATAAGCGCTTGCCCGATTGCCCGGGGCAAGTAAAAGTTAGAGTCGGGCAAGTGTTTTGAAGCAAAGACAAAAACTGCTTGCCTGAATCGGGCAAGCAAAATTCTCCTATGGAAATTATATTTTAGAACGATTCCCCATATTTCACCATCAAAATATAGAAAAGAAAAAGAGACCAAAAAAAAGCAATATCATTAATTTCTTCTTTCAAAAAAATTTTTAATTCGAATTGCAAACTTTGCGCCATTTTCTGCAATAAACACACAGCTCAGAGTACACACACACACACACAGAATCAATGGCAGTCTAGCATACCTAGCTAGCTAGCGCCTAGTCCACGCAGCCATGCATGTAGTTAAGTTTCTAAGGAGTACGGTGCTGCACGAGCGAAGTTTGCTCTGGAAGAAATCTCCCACAGAACTGTCAAAATTCACATTTCTTTCCAATGAAAATTCTTGTAATGTCCATATTTCCTAAACATTGGGGTAGCTCTGTCATTTGTAAGCAGTAAAAGGAGAAATTTTCACTTCTGTTATGTTTAAAAAAGAACGGGTTTCGAATGATCGTCTGTATCGCACACACTGAAATACATTGCTTGACAGTCCCACATATGCATTTGTGTGTATGTTGATAAACGTGGTTTCTTTCGTAACTTTTTTTTAGCCAAGGAAATTGATAAATTTTCTTCTTTATTTATGACTGGATAGTTTGAGCTTTCTTTCTCTCTATTTTCTTTCTTTCTGCCTATCTTTCCTTCTTTTGAATCTCTCTTTATTTCTTTAAATTTCCTTCCTTCTTTTGTTCATTTTTTCTGTTACTATAGCTGTCTTTCTTTTTGTCATTCTTTCTTTCTATCTTTTTTTCTTTCTTCCTTCCATCCAACCTTTGTTTACCTCTTTCTTTAATCCTTCCTTCTTTTTCCCCTTCCTTTCATTCTTTCTTACTGTCTTCCTTCCGTCCATCCATTCTTTACCTTATCTTCCTGTCTTTTTTTCTTCCTTACTTCATCCCTTTCATTCTTTCTTTCCTTAATTCCTTTTTGTCTTTCATTCTTTCTTTCTCCTTCCTTTCTTTCCTTCTTTCTTTCTGTTTTTCTTTATTTCTGTCTTTCGTTCTTTTGATCATTCTTTTTTCCATCCATCCTTTCTTTTCTTCCTTATTTTTTCTTTCTGCCTTCCTAATTCATCTCTTTCCTTCATTCCTTCCTTCATTTCTTTCTGTCTTTCGTTGTATCTTTCTTTTCTTTTTTTTCCTTCCTTCCATCTATCCTTCTACCTTTTTTCTTCCTATTTTCCTTCTTTCCTTTCTCTCATTTTCTTTCTTTCTCTTTTCCTTCCTTCCATCAATCCTTTACCTTTTCTTTTTCTCTTTTCTTCCTTTCTTTTTCTTTTTTTATTCGTTCCTCTCTTTCCTTCCTTTCTCTTCCCCTCAAGTTTTTTCTATTTTTTTTCTTTCCTTCTTTCTTTCTTTCTTTCTTTCTTCCTTTCTTTCCTTCTCTCTTTCTGATTTTTTTTTTCCATCCATCCTTTCTTTTCTTCCTTATTTTTTCTTTCTGCCTTCCTTCATCTCTTTCCTTCATTCCTTCCTTCATTTCTTTCTGTCTTTTGTTGTATCTTTCTTTTCTTTTCTTTCCTTCCTTCTATCTATCCGTATACCTTTTCTTTCTTCATTTCTTCCTTCTTTCTTTCCTTTCTCTCGTCTTCTTTCTTTCCCTTTTCCTTCCTTTCTGTTTACCTGTTTTTTTTCTTGTTTTCCTTTTATTCATTCCTCTCATTTTTTAAATATATTTTTTCTTTCTTTCTTTTTTCTTTCCATCCTCCTTTCCCTTCTTTCTTCCTTTCTTTCTATCTTTCCATCTTTCTCTTCCCCGCAGCCATTCTCTCTCTCTCTTTATTTCTTTTTTTTTATTTCTTCCTTCCTTTATTTCTTCGTCCTTTCTGTCTTTCTTCTTACCTTTTTTTCTTTCATTCTCTCCCCCTCTCTTAATTTTTTTTCTCCGGTTATTTTCAGTGATTTCCCCTTTTTTTATTGTGTGTCCTAGTCCCCTCCAAAATATATTGAAAATATATGAGATTAGGAAATTAATTAAAAGCATATTTATTTTGTCATGATGTTCAAGATAAAAATCATTAAAAAAAAGAAATACAACTACAAGGTACATCAGTAGTCATCATAGTCATGTTGAAAAATGTATTTTTAAAGCCGTCAATTGTACATGTATGGTATGTAAAACTATAAGGCTATAACTTGTGTTGAAGCAATAAAACTTTGTTTTGAAGGATTTTTTCGGGCAAGTGAAATCTATATTCGGGCAAGTATTTTCAAACTATTTGAAAATTTCCTTGCCCGACTGGGCAAGTGCTTCAAAAAAGTTATGTAGCACCCTGTAATACATTTTAAAATTTGACCCCATAAATTTGCAAGTCACTAGATCAACAAGGAATTCTTGCTATAGCTTGTGACCTTACACTTGTTCTTTGTGAAGTGATTTTGAAAACAAATTTCATGTGATCAAGTGGGAACGGCCCAAAGCGATCTTCTAAACTGGTTTCCTGAACCGGTTTCCAGTAAACTAGTTTTAGAAAGCGTGATGAGAACGGTGTCATTGAGAGATCAAGTTCAGAATCTTGACATCACTGACATAACACCACTGTGGTGTGACTTGCTTGAGACTGATGGTATGTCATGAAAGCAATTGCTGCAACTTGAAAGACCACCTGGAGAAGTTGCAGCTATTTCCTGGTCAAGTTCGTTTGATTATCACCTTATCCCAAGGAGTTCCCGAGCAGTCTCACTCCTTTGAGAGTGCGCAAGCAACATTTCATATGTTGCCTCATGTCTCATGAGTCATGGTGACTTGCATGACTGACACATCGTGGTTGTCGCAGCGAGTTTAAGGATTTTCACCTACATCTTCCTGAACATTAATGAATATTCATTACTAAATGTACAGGTACATGGTAGGAGAGGCAGGTGAATTCACCATGTATAATCAGATACATGAATTTGTGATCACAGCAAAAAAAAAAAAAATATATATATATATAGATCACTGAAAATTATTGCTCCTTGTTGCTTTAGATTAAATCACTTTTACTTGTATACATGTACATCAATTTAAATTTTTTTATTCAAATGTTCTTTCATCTCTGTTTTGTATTCAACATGTGTACCTGCGTTTTGATGCATTTTTTATTCCCTTCTCTTTCCTTTCTTCCCCTTTTCATTCGATGTTCCAAATTGTGTTTTCCAGGGCATTACATTATGAAAGCTTTTGGCTTGAAATGATGCCAGCTTGGAGGAGAGTGAATCATGGTTTAAAAAGGTCAAGTGCATAAAGAGGGAGAGCTGAGGGAATTCAGGTGGGAGACATACATGAACATGTATGGGCATATATAAAGGAAAAAATCCCCATGGAAAGTCAAGTACGGATCATACAACATACATGTACATGTGTACTTTAATTTATAAATAAGGAACAGATACATGTAGTAGGCCTACTCTACCCTAGATGTTCAATAATTGAAAAACCCTATTCGGGAGGTCTTCACAAGTAGGTCAACTATTGGCTTAGAAGACGTGATTCCCGACGAACAATCGAATGATTCGATTGTTTTTTCAGGAAATAATCGAATGGTAAAATTGATATTCGTCCCAGGCCTAATATAAACATGCACATAAAAATATACGGATGGAACACTCTCTTCAGAGCCATTGATATAATGGCTCCATTCTTCCTTGAGGTCCAGTCAAAGTAACATGAGAAATAATATGACATACATGTACATATATATAATGATACCAAGTATTTGAAATATTATCAATTAAAAACAAAAATAAATACTACACAAGTGATCAAGTCAGTTTTCTGTACATGCCAAAAGTAAATCAAAAGGAACAAGTTTCAGTGTCATACAAAAAGAAATAATTTGTTTGTGTGACAGTGAAATTTTCCTTTGAGTTCTACGAGTCAAAAAAAAAAGTTCCGAAGAAAATACTGTAATCTCAAATCTATGATGGCGATTTATTAGGCCCTGTTAGAGCAACCTATAATACAGAAGAAAAAAAAGTTGAAAAACCATGTACAGTGTACTTCTCAAAATTGATCATATTGATGAGCATGTTAGGAGTTAGGACCAAATTTCTGTCTCTTTTTTTTTCCAATTTGGGCCAGCACATCTTTTATCATTTTCAATCATTAGGCATGTTTTACCAATTGATCAGAATCGACATTGTACATGTACATTATGTGCAAGTCATAATAAATTAAAGTACATGTATACTTTATCATGTTCATTGTACAAAATACAGAATACAATTACAGAAAATAATTGTATCACTATCATTTGTTATGGATTCCCCTTACTTGTCAAGCCACTGGCTTTTCTAGGGTGTTTTGATCGTCATATCTTACAATAAAATACTCATGTGATTTTTACCTAATAAATAAATTGAACTGAATTCAATTTGAATTAAAATATGAAAGTTACATGGCAATTTAAAATAATATCCTTGTTCTATAAATCTAAGACACATGTACATGTAGTATGGGACATGGTTTCAGTAATACAGAACAGTTTATGACTATTTCCAGTGATGTACATTGTATTTCCCATCACACATCTGAGAGGAAAAACCTCTATAATAAACATTGCACATTGTACATTTCAATGACATAATAAATTATGTCTATCAATACACAAAAAATGCTAAAATGCTGGAGGCTGGAGCTCACAGGCAAGAAAAGGGGTGGGCTATGTAAAAGTATGTCCTTAAATTTGACACTTTTTCATTTTTGCTAACTTCGAGAAGTTTAAACCTGTGCTGTTGCTTTTCAACAGAATTATTGAGGGAGAGATAGTGAAGATACAATACTAGTCTAAATGTTCACCCTCATAACAAGTTTGGTTTCAGTTAAAACAAACAAAAATGAGAGAAATGGAAAAAAATATAACAGAATAAATCAACTAACTTTGCCAGCGTGCCGGCCCAGCTAGTTAGCGCTAGCTGAGCCGGACATGCATACTATGTTTGGAGCTGAATTGTCTGTGGTACGATGTACATTGTAGCCTTTCATTTTTACATGATACCGTATTCCGATAGTTTTCAAGAAATTTTTATTTAAAATGAATTGTTCCACATAATTTACCCGCTAATTACTTGCTACATGTACATGTAAGTACTATTCTTAACGTTCATTCTCAATTTTTGCGTGCACGATTTTGTGAAAGGAGAAAAGCGAGATCCCAGGAGCAAGACCAAGTTTATATTGTTTGTTTGACAGCTAATTGCTTGTTTTCAACGTTTACTTTTGAATCTTTCTATTGATTAATGTTCTAGGGGCAGGGGGGGGGGGAAGGGGTGGCATTAGATCACATGACATATTGATTAAAAATATATTTTTAGGTATTTCTAATCGATATGCCATGCCAACTCCCTCCCGCCCCTAGATCCTGCATCGTACAGATCAGGCATCGTACAGATCAGAAATATGCCTAAGACTTTGCAACATCTTTCTAAAGGGAATTTGAATTGCAAAATGATGAAAATGGTCAAAAACACATTTTTGAAGTCTCAATTTTCTGGAAAAAAAAAAACATGGTAAAAATAAATGTATGATTTTGTACGTGTACATTTCCAAATTTTCCCAACTGAAAACACATGTTCATAATAGGTGTCATTTTCAAGTGACCAAACATTAAAGGGGGAGTTCACCCTGACAAAAAGTTTATTATAAAGATAGCAGAAAAAATAATGATAATAAGAATTGGTGAAAGTTTGAGAAAAATTCATCAAAGATTTAAAAAGTTATTAGAATTTGTATTATTTTTTTATTTCTAAAGTCGCTGATTAAAAAAGAAATCAATGAAATGTCCATCACCACCCAAAGCAATTGCTTGCGTGGCTCATGTTTTAAAATTACGTCAGTGGCTACCCAAATGAGTCCCAAGAGAAACGATTTTTATCTCATGTTTACCTGATTTCAAATGGTTCAGCAAATGAACAGATTATCTCAATTTGTTGTCGAGTGTCCTGATGACAGACCTGGCCCAGCTGGGTCACCCAAGGTATTATGCAATGTACCTTATGATGAAGGAGGTATCACTTGCTTTTGGCTGTGTGCTTCATTTTGCTTTTCGGAGAATGACTTTATATCATAAATCATGTCGATATCACATCAAAACTCTTTACAAATGTTATGAATCTTCAACAATTTTAACTATCATTTATACCCCAGTTTATACAGGTCTCCCTATCAAGCCGGGACGCTTCACAATCCAAGTGATCTGATATGTTTGTGACTTCTGTTCTATTTTATTTTCATTTCCGCTGTTGTCAGAATAAATGCGTCATTTATTAATTTCTTAGAGAGTTCATAACGAAAGGTATATGAAATATATTTCAACTCGTTTAGTACAACTTCAAAACAATTTTAAAACATTCCCAATCGATCGTTCATCAATCTGAGATGTTTGTGACTTCTATTTCGTTTCATTTTCTTTTCCGCTGTTGTCAGAATAATGCGTGATGATTTATATTTCTTCTCGGAGAACAGGAGTCCATAACGAAATGTATATCAAATATACTGTATTTTAACTCATTAACACCTCAAAACAATGTTAAAACATGTCCTGGTGATAGATCGTTCATTAATCTGAGATGTTTGTGACTTCTATTATTATAAAATAATCCTTTCCGCCGTTGTCAGAATAGTGCATCATTCATATTTCTTAAAGAGTTCATAGCGAAAGGTATATAAAATATATTTTAACTTGTTAGGACCTCAAAACAATTTAAAAACATTCCAAATCGATCATTCATTAATCTGAGATGTTTGTGACTTCTTTTTTGTTTTATTTTCTTTTCCGCCGTTGTCAGAATAATGCGTGATAAAAATATATTTTTTCTCGGAGAATGGGAGTCCGTAATGAAATATATTTTAACTCATTAACACCTCAAAACACTTTAAAACATGTCCAGACAAAATGAAAAAAAATACCCCTAAATATGATTGAGAATAAACAACTTAACATTCCAATATTTTTGCCGATATCAATTTTAGGTATTGGTGTGCGCAGCCGATTAAAACAGCATTACACTGACTTGACTTTGGATCAAAGCGCAGCGCATGTGAAAATCAAAACATCACGGAAATTTGGCCACCACCAAATCGGCGGGTTTCCGACACGCGTAAGAAAAATCCTGGCGAGAATGCTGGGGCCTGTTGCATGAAAGAGACTTTCGTAGAACCATTCTACGTAAGAACGAGATATCGCTCAACTGTTTCACAAAGCCGATTTGGGCGATACGAAGAATGGTCATTGGAAAGACACCTCCAGACATGTCCTACGTAGGCATGATCTTCTTTGCACACCGCCCGCCATCGTCGGCATTGAGAGAAAATGCGTTTACGGCAAGCCACACTGACATATCACCTTTAAACATTTTTGGCGCCAAGTTATTTTTATATGGGGGCTAGTTGTCATCAATTTCAGGTCGTCTGTTTGCACGGCAAGACGACCAAAAACAGATGTCATTTTAACTTCTCCGGGCATTATGTCCTGGGGTAATGTACATGTAGGCCCAAATATTTTTTTCAATATGTTTTCTTTTATTCTCCGTCCTATCCCCACACCATTTCCATTAAATTTTTTTGAAATATCGAAATGGGCGGCACTATCTCTCTGACCCTCATGCTTTCTCATTATAGATGATTAAACAACATGAAAACAAATTTCTTTAAAAGAAATTATGTAAGGTAAAAAACGTGTTTATAACGTTCAGCAAAAAAAAACACGATACAAAACTAAAACGTTAAACATGGTAAATCATTCATTTATTTTTATTTCATTTTCATTATAATTATTTTTTTTGCTGAGATTAATTTTAATCAATGAAAATTGTCGGATTTGGGCTAACTTGAGATGTGAAACAGTGAAACAAAACAAAAAATCTGCAGTAACAAAATAGCTAATTGAATTTAAGATACAGATTAGGCCTATAGCTTACGAATCCATCACAATTATTACAAATGAAGATAAACTACATGTAGTTCATTAAAGAAAAGATTATGGAAAGTCTATATGAAGAGGCGCATTTTAAATCGTAGGGTAGGCCCCTTTCGGCCCCTATGTAATAATATAGTCTCTATACTCCTCAACTTTAAAATGTTGAACATATATATTTTTTATATTCTTAAACCTTATATTCTAAGCTTCCATAAATTTAGTGATCAACTTTAATGACCAACATTTATGATCATTGTATTTGTAATATTTTGCATTATTTCTGTAAATAGTATTTTTTCCATTGCGGATTGCACACCTCTTTCTATGTTTAAATTGTTATTGCAAAGCACTACTTTATCCACTTGGACATGTTTGCAGCAATGTTCATATTTTCCTTGTCTTCGGTTACTCATCATGCAACTGAGGTATGTTTATACTTTAAACACTCACATTTGTATTTCTTGCGTTATATCTGACAAATAAAATAAATAAATTAGATTTTTCACAGGCAGCCTCTCATATTTTCCATTTTAGTCTCATACAATCAGACACTGTTGATTTTGTTTACTCCATTCAAACCCTATTTTTACCTCAACAGATATTACGCATAATTTGCAAAATCATCATTATATATATGTATTCAATAAAAAATCAGTATATTGAACTAATGAAATGTCGAAATTACTTAGTTAAATCAATTTTTATGTCGGACAAGGGTCTCTTTTGTTGAAATATCAATGAAAGGTGTCTCTAAAAAGGACACCGTGTTCTAAATAAGGGAAATAATGAAAATTTTGATTTTATCCAGTTATGTTTGTGAATCTTTAAAGTTTTTTCTTTTTACCTCATAAATAGGCACTTCAGGTGAAAATTAGGAAAGGCTGTTCCAGCATATTTGATAGGCTCACAATGAGGCTCAATATCTACGATTCACAGGGCTTTTTGTAGACAAAAGAAGATTGCGAAATCTTATTATTCTCTTTGTTTTGGGCATGGCACATTTATAATATTAATACATAGCTTATGGGGAATTGTACAAGCTTTTTATTTAAATCTTAAAGTACTCAGATTGATTTGACATATTGGCATATGATTTCTTTGGTTCAAGGGCAACTACCCCTGGACGATGACCCCCCACCCCGGACAATTCCCCTCACCCCACCCCCCCCCGGGACAACTGCACTGTACCCCTATCCAAAAATCTACACCTAACCTAACCCTATTTCGGGGGTAATTGCCCTGTGGTAGGTTTGTGCACAGGGTAAACATGACTTGATATTGATTTTCTTTGCTTGAGCATTAGAAATTAAGTTTTCAATGAATATGATTTGTAATCAAAGAAAGAGAATTAAAATAATAATCTTAGGATTTCTAGAAAAAAATAAAGAAGATTGATTTCAATTGTCTATTATCTCATTATTGTCTTGTTATTGTGGTCTCAATAAAATTGTTGATATTATTATTGTCTCATCATCGTTTCATTATTGTCCCAATTATTATTATAATTATCATGATAATTATTTTTGTTTCGTTAATATTATTTTCTAAATAATTATTACAATTATAATTACTATCATTATAGTAATTATTGTTATAATTATTTCATAATTATTATTGAAATAATTATTATTGTCTCAATAATTATAAGGCCTTTAATTATAATTATGATTATATTTATAATTATAATTATAATAATTTTTATAATAATAATCATTATTGATGACTTATCAATATTACTGTCTCAGTAATTATTACAATTACAATTACTTTCATTATAATTGTTATCATTACAATTATTTTACAATAATAATTATCATTGTAATAATAGTTATTACTGTCTCAATAATTATGAGGCCTATAATTATAATTATAATAACAAAAAAATATACAACGGCTGAAACATACTGTGTCTGAATACCAAGACTAATCTCAAGCCTAACGCAGTGGGGATGATGTCACCTACAGCTGTTTGTATACGCTCAAAACAACCCTGCTCGATTGGTCGAGTCAGATTCACAAACACCTCATGACACTCAAAACTGAAGCTCATATCCGGTGGCTCTCTACGGACCAAATTTGATTAGAATTTAACAAAATGTTCTCAAATATACAATTTTATTACTGACCGAGTTTATTTACGCTCCATACATCAATTCTACAATCAGTAATAAATAAAACATTATTTGATCCCCTTTTAATTGAAATATATGATTTTATGAAGTCGTCATTCCGAAAAAAAGGTTCTGGGTCCCGTAACACAAAGGTTAGCGATTGATCGTACGCTTGATTTTCACGATTGATAGTACATTGTAGTCAATGGAATCAATCGTAGAAAAATGTTCTACGATCAACTTAAGCTTTGTGTTACGGGCTCCAGGTGACGATGAAGACTAAATTATATATTTCCGATACTATCGTCTATCGATATCAAACGATGTCGCGTACTTGAAAGACAAAATTGCTTTCGTGAAACGGAAAGCGCTGATTTGTCGCCAATCTTCCTATCTCGGAAGAATGGTCCTAGGACGTTCCTACGTATCACTCATCTCGTCATGCAACAGGCTGACAGGCCCCTGGACTCTAACTTTTTAGAATTTTTTAATTTTAGGCTCCCTAAAAAAAATAAAAAATAATTTCAACACTGGTATGATATGGAACTCTTTCCAAATTCTCTCGAAGTCAGCCAGTGCGAAACTGCATTAGCGCCATTTTTTTATGTGACATCGCCGAGTTTCTTTAAATGAGAGTTTCGGCTACGACGAGCTAACAAACGTTTATAGGCGGGTAGGCGGAACCCCAAGTCAGGAGGCGCGCTCGTGATCCCCAGTCACATCCCGCGAAGCCGACGGCAACTCGTGAAACGGCAGCCGCTTGCCGCTGAACCTGCTGAGCGAAGTGAGATTGAGAATATGCAAACAGATCAAAAAAGGCGTTAAACGTAACATTTAACGTAAATATATACACTCTACTTACGTTCCCCTGCAATTATGTATTAGCTGGTATAGTAAATAACTCAATTAATTTCCGTAAGTTAGTTTTGCTGGCTATTCACTTCACGGTGACGGTAAATAATCCAGATTTCCGGCTTCGGGTAGAAGGCAGCAACCAAAAATGAATGCTAAATGAATACTTTGAAAAGAAGGGTACGAAAAGAAGGGCCTATTTGCATTGCCGATTTAAGGCTGGCATTGCGAGAAATAATGATTTTTTTAAGAAAAACAAATATAGGGCCTACCTCAGATCAGTGGGAACGATATACTAGCTTTACAAACAAAAAGAACATGTGGTATCTTGATATTCAAAATCGCTCGGAGCAAGCTTGAGATCCGTCTCATAAAGATATTAAACGTGATAAAGTTGCCGGAGCTGCCAGGCAAGGCATTTCAGCCCTGATTTAATAATTGAATCGTAGGCCGGGGGGGGGTGGTGCCTCCCCAACCCACCAAAAAGGAGGGTATAGGGGAAGGAAAGATAAGAACTCAAGTAAAGAATACCAGGGGAAAAGATAGAAAGAGAAACAAAAGAAGGGAAAGGACGCCGGAGGGGGGCAAAGAAAACGAGGAAATTCAACAAGAAAATATAATCTTAGCATCTACCTTTCCGTATGTGAAACTGCATGTGAAAGGCGAGATTCTTTTGAAAAACAGGTGAGGGTCTTTGTATAAAATATAGGCCTATACCTACATTTTCTTCTTAAGGGAATAAAAGATAAGAAGCCATGCGCTGTGATGAGAAAGCAGGTGACGAGGCCAGCATGCTCCACCGGCAAAAGTGGCCATGCCGTAGCGCGGGGCCCTGGGAACGATTTTTTTTACAGTGCGGGTGCTGATATAAATTTGAAAATAAAAACAAATTAAAAAAAAAGGTTTTCACTACAAAATGGAAATCAAACTGGTTCCGAGAAATTTCAATGAAGAAAAAAAAACCGAAACAAAAACAAAAACAAAAAAGGTTCTTACAAAATGAAGGCCATTTTGGTTACATTTTACAATTTTCACACATATTTCAGAATGGGGGTGCTGCCTATGGAGAATAATACACGCAGCAAAGGAAATCTTTGGGGTGATTCATCACCCCCCAGCACCCTGGCCCGATTCATCACAGGGCCATGCCTTAGCGGCCAGGATAATTAAGGAGCTAGGGAATGGAAAATTGAAGAGAAAACGGACAATTTAAGAAATTCAAGAAAGAGACAGTGCCGAGGAAAGAAAGCGAAGCAGGGGGGTATTTTTAGAAATGTCAGCGAGCTTATTAAATGATGGGGGAAATAATGCAGATCCATGTGGTTCCTTATTGGCGGCTTAAAGAAAAAATTTATTAAAAAAAAGAAAAGGGGTAGGAAATTAAAGAAAAGGTATAATTAGAGTTAGAAAAGTATGCACGAAGAAGAGAAGAGGAAAGAAAAACAAAGCGAAATAAAGGAGGGGTGAAGGTAAATGAACAAAAGGTAAACATGTCGATTTTTAGGTCACTATCAAAACAAAAATTTCGCTTGCTTTTCTCGCTCGCTGCTCGCACCACCCGTTTATTAATGAGATATCATATTGCTTAATTGTCTCGTTTCCAAGTCATAAAGAAATAGTTAATTTCGCGCTTTGCACACTTTTTCCTGTTCATGATTACAAAGTACACGAAATGTCTTGTTTCAGTCCTGAATATTATGTACGCCTATATCCTTTTACTGAATTTGTATAAGAGTCCTAAACAGTCCTTTTAAGGTATAGGTTTATTCATTTTTTCTAATCTACGATTACAAACAGTGCATTTTAGGTCAGTATGTCAACTGTTATAATTCAAGCTCGCACTCCAAGCCAGCATCATTAATTTTGTTAGTATAAGCGTAGTATCTTTTTTTTTTTCCATTAGTGAGATGCATATCGTCTTCATTCTTGAAGTAAACTTTTCTTACACAAGTCAATATATTTCACTCGCATTTATTTTGCTCAATGAGATAAGTGCCGTTTTCGCGCTTCGCGACCGGGTCTGGCAATAATGCGACCATTCAAGAAAAGCGCCCTCTAAATTTCCAGGTCGGGTCCAGTCATAGAGATATAAATTATCTCTGGGTCCATGCAGTTTACCCGACCATTTGCCTATGATTAAAAAAAAACACACCCAATATCGGTAAATTGGACATAAACATTCGTATATTTGACTGATAACTTTCACAAACGTGGTCACATGGGAGCAGCTTCCCCATGTATCGCATAATAAAATATATTTCTGTAAAATTCTTAAAATTCTAATAACTTTCTTAATCTTTGCTGAGTATTCCTCAAAAAACGGTTTCACTAATATTTCTTAAAATAATTTTTATTTGGTATTTTACAACAAACTTTTCTAGATATCGGGCGAATTTTCCCTTTATAAACACCGTTTGAATTGTAATGTATATAGATTTGTTAATGTCATTACCTATTTCTCCCAACACCATAAACGTAGATGGAACAGATGTGTCGGGCAATGCAAATATTGCTGAAGCATTTAATGAATTTTTCATTTCAAATGCTACTAATATTACTAAGGACCTGCAAAGGGATACGTCTCAACAGATAGAAGATGATACAAATGTTGGTTCAATTCACTCTCAATTTGAGCTAGAGTTGATTACTAGAGATTTTGTTTTGAAACAGATTGATAATCTGAGTATAGATAAATCAACTGGGGAAGATCATGTCAGCTGCAAACTTTTAAAGATGACAAAAAATGTTATCGCAGAGTCCCTTTGTGATATTATAAACAAATCCCTTACTACTGGAGTTGTTCCTCGTGAATGGAAAAAGGCTCGGGTAGTACCAATATTTAAATCTGGTGATATGTCTTCGTTGAATAATTACCGCCCAATTTCTATACCAATCGTGAGTAAAATTTTAGAAAGGGCTGTTCACCAACAGCTAAGTGAATTCTTGGACGTGAATGATTTATTACACCCAAATCAATCTGGTTTTCGGCCTATGCATTCAACAACTACTGCCCTTGCAAAACTTGTAAATCAGTGGTCGTTAAATATTGATAACAATTTTATTTCTGGAGTTGCGTTCATAGATCTTCGGAAGGCCTTTGATACCGTGGACCATGAGCTGCTTTTAAAGAAATTAACTTGCATTGGTTGTAGTAAGAGGACTATCACTTGGTTCAAATCATATTTATTTGATCGACAACAAGTAACACAATTCAAAGGAGCCAAATCGCACCCTTCAATCGTCAAATTAGGCGTGCCACAAGGGTCAATTCTAGGTCCCCTTTTATTTTCAATATATGTTAATAGTTTACCTGAATGTATTCATGAAGGTATTATAGATATGTACGCTGACGACACGACACTTACCGTCAGTGCGAATGAAAAAAACTTGTGTCATGATAATAGGTTCTCGTGCTAATCTCAGGAAAATAGATTCTTTCACGATTTCGTTAAACGGTGATTTGATAAATAGAGTTCAATTCACCAAATGCTTAGGAGTTTTGATAGATGAAGAACTGAAATGGTCAAAACAAATTGAAAATGTATGTAAACTTACTCAGAAAAGCATTGGCATAATAAAGAGAGCGAAAAGTTATTTGCCTGTGCAGTCCTTAAAGTTGCTTTATAACAGTTTAGTGTTGCCAAGATTCGATTACTGTTCTGCTGTATGGTCGAATAGATTTCAATCCCATACAATTAAGCTGCAAAAAATTCAGAAGAGGGCTGCAAGAATTATATTGAACAAGACATACGACACACCGTCGGCTGATTTGTTCACAAGTCTTAAATGGATGACACTAGACAAACGATTTGAGCTCAGTCGCGTTTTGATGATATTTAAATGTGTTCATAATTTAGCACCTTCTTACCTTCAGGTAAACTTAACCAATCCAAATGATGTACATGAACATCATACCGGACAGAGAGACAGTGGATATTTACGCGTGCCCAAGTTTCGCACTGATTGTTATAAGTGTAGTCCAATCGTATCTTCAATATTTGAATGGAATAAGCTTGATAATTCAATTAGAACAGCTCCTTCTGTCATTTCATTTAAGAGAATGTTTAAAAGAACTTGTAATTTATAAATAACTTGCGGAACATCCACTGTTGTGCTTATTTTATGATAGCATGACCTTGATGATTTGGTGTATATTATCAGTATTTTCAAGATGTCCTTCTTAATTAATTTGATTTATTGATATTTTATTATACGTCAAACGAGTGCCCGTCTGCGTTTTGTTTGCTGCTAAGTTTGTTAATGTTTCGTTTTACATTCAAATCCTAATGTGAATCTTAATGCTGTAACATTCTGTACATACGTTATGCATTTTGTAAATATGTTTATTGTTATTCAGGGCCCCATGGAAGACCACTACTTATTGGTGAATGGGCTACCCTGTCAAAATATCAGATATAAATAAATAAATAAATAAAATGTTTGGATTGCATGTTATTATTTTTTTTTAATGGCCCCTTTCACTCAACAACTGGGCATTATAGCGTTAATTAGCCCGGTAATCCAATAAGCTTGAGCTATGTGGGGGGGGGGGGGCGGGGGTTAAAGATTGATGCAGAGGTTCGAGCCCTGGTCAAGTATTTCGGGCGGTCGACGGAAGGTCGGTCCGAATATAAGTATAAAACACTTTTCCTGACAGAAAACACAATATTATTCACTGTTTATCGCATGAATGATCGCTAAAGTGTACTAAAAATATCATTCATATATCTGATTGATAAACGTCGATCTGAAAAACAAAATCAAATGAGGAGATTGGTTGCAAAAGGGGTTAGGTCCACTTTGGACCAATCCGAGAAAAATCATGTTTTTTATTCTCACTTATTGCAATATTCTTATGAGAAACTAAATTGTCACGATGTAATATACCCTATCATGTGAACATAAAATTGGGTATAAAAGAAATTTACCTGTATTCAATTTTTTTCTATATATTTTTTCAAAAATTATCATTGTAGACCTAACCCCTTTTGCAAGCAAACTGAAATGAACCCAATCCCTTTTGAATAAAAAATGTGATTTTTCTTTACCAATTTTATTCATGTTTTCATGTGAATTTCAAATTTTCTTTGGTATCATTGGAGCGACTAAAAATATATAGTTTTGAGACAGAAAATAATGAAATTTATGAAAAATGGACCTAACCCCTTTTGACAAATGAGCTCTTCGGAAGAGTTTGGTTGCAAAAAGGGGTTAGGTCCATTCCAAAAAAAATCATTTTTTTATTCTCCCATATTGCAATATTCATATGCGAAACTAAATTTTCATGATACCCTATGAACATAACATTGGGTATAAAAGAAATCTACCTGTCTTCATATTTTGTTAAATATTCCTTTCCAAAAAAATTATCTGCGGATCTAACACCTTTTGCAACCAAACTGAAATGGACCTAACCCCTTTTGAACAAAAAATTAATTTTTCTTTGCAATTTTTGTTCACTTTTTAATGGGAATTTCAACTTTTCTTTGATATCATCTTATAGAGCTACTAAAATCTATACATTGAGACAAAAAAAATTGATGAAAAATGGACCTAACCCCTTTTGCAACTGAGCTCTTCAAAATAATACACATCACACATTTTAACTCCTGTATTATTCGTCTCCAGTCGGTCGTCTACACATTTATCACAATAGTGTTATGAAATAAGGCAGGATCAAGGCGTAGTCTTGCAGACGATTTCTTGGAACTTTTACCTTTAACTAAAAGTTAGACCCACGCACTGATCAACAAATAGGCCTAACTAGTGGGAAAGCATATTAGCAAGGCAACAACTTAGAATAGTCAAACTGACTAGTTTGTCTATATAACATAACAACAACAACTAGCGATATTAACAATAATAATCACCATCATACGCGTATTCGGGGGGGGGGGGCTTTCGGGGCCCGAGCCCTCGGGTAGGCGAAAAAGCGGGCGCCAAAAGAGTAGAAAAGGGGGAGAAAAAAGAGGGAAAGAAGAAGAGAAAAAAAGGGGGAAGAAAGAGAAAGGAAAAAAGAAGAAGAGGGAATCTTGGGGCGCCGAATTGATATTTTACTTAGGGGCGCCGAATTGATGTCCGACCTAAGGGGGCGCCGAATTAGTGTTCGACTTAGGGGCGCCGAATTGATGTTCGACATAGGGGGAGGGGGCGAATTGATGTTCGACATAGGGGGGGGGGGGCACATCATTTATATTCAACCGAGGGGGCGCCAAATCGATGTTCGACCTAGGGGCGCAGAATTGATATTCAACCGAGGAGGGCGCCGATTTGATGTTCAACCGAGGGGGGCGCCGAATTGATATGTTCGACCTAGGGGCGCCGAATTGATGTTCAACCTAGGGGCGCCGAATTGATCTTCAACCTAGGGGGCGCCGAATATATGTTCAACCTAGGGGGCGCCGAATATATGTTATAGGGGCGCCGAATTGAAGTTCGATATATAGGTGGCGCCGAATTTATGTTCGACCTAAGGGGGGGGGCGCTGAATTGATGTCAGCTGTGCCAAATTGATTTTCGAGATAGGGGTTGATGTTCAACCTGGGGGGGTGCACACCGAATTTATGTTCGACAGCATAGGGGGAGCCGAATTGATGTCTGACCTAGGGGGTGCCAAATTGCTGTTGATCGACATAGGGGCGCCCAATAATTGATGTTCAACCTAGGGGCGTCGAATTGATGCTTGACATAGGGGCGCCAATTTGATGTTTGTCCTGGGGCGCCAAATTCATGTTCAACCTAGGGAGGGGCGCCAAATTCATATTCGAACTTTGGAGCTCCAATTTGATGTTTGACCGGGGCCGCCAAATTCATATTTCACATGGGGGGCGCCAAACTTATGTTTGCTCGCATCAAAATTAGTGCTAAGTTAGATGCCCATCCTCTTCATGATTACCAAAAATTTTACGGGTCAGAATATCAAAAAATTTCATCTGGATCTTCGCGCTCTCATCAATTGTTTAGTAAGGTGGCGATCACGGTTGGATAAAGTGCTAAGAATGTCCAACTTTGGGTCGAAAGATTATAAATTTTCAGCTCGCTCTTCGCGCTTGCATAAAATGTTTTGTTATAGATACTCATCCTCTTCATGATTACCAAAAATGCTTACTCGAATATCAAAATTTTAAATCAAAGTAAACAAATATCAGCTAGCGCTTCGCGGTCGTATCAGTTGTTTAGTTATATAATTAACCATCTTGTTCATGATTACCAAAGTGCTTAGAATGTCAAAATTTTAGGTCAGAATTTCATTTTTTTTCAGCTCGCGATTCGCTCTGGCACAATTGCACCCATCCTGTTCATGGTTACAAAAAGTGCTGATAATGTCCAGTTTTGGGTCGGAAATTAAAAAATTGTCAATAAAATGTTGGGATAGATAAAGTGACGATCCTGTTCCGAATGGTTAAATAAAGTGCTTATATGCACAACTTTGGGTCGGAATATAAAAAAAAATAATCTCGCGCTCGCATTAAATGTTGGATACCTATCCTGTTCATGATTACCAATAGTGCTTAGCAGAGGCGTCGATCCTGGGGGGGGGGGGCAGGGGGGCGATCGCCCCACCAATGAAAATATTGGGGGGAGGCAAGCATATCGTTTTGCCCCCCCCCCCATACAATCGGGTACCCAGGATTTCATTTTGGAGGGGGCGGTAAATGCACGCGAAGCATGCCAACACTTACAGAGCGCGCGAAGCGCGCTCCCTAGGCGGTGGGTGCAGGGAGGGGAAGTTCCCCCCTCCCGCGCGAAGCGCGAAGCTTTCGGTGTTTCATAAATTAAAATGAAAAGGAGCCGTCTCTCTTGTCTCTAGTACCTATATCAGCTCCAATTCAGTTGACTATATTGTGATTTTGAACCTTGTTTTCAAAAGTGATTGTGAACGCACAAAAAAGGGATAGAATGGAGGAAATTAAAATAATAATTACCCCGCACAAAGTGCGGAAGCTAAAGCGTTTTATCAAGCTTTTTTTCCAAAGAAAAGGGTCCCGAGTTAAGGGTATTCTCTAAGTTAAAATAAATGCTTCCCTTGGAAAGATCAGATTTGATTACATACAATTTAGCGACAGTGCATATCTTTGACACCCAAAACAGAGAAGAAGGGTATATGCCAGGAGGAAGATATTCCTCCCCGCCCATGAAATTCTGAAATTTCAAAGGGCGGACGTTTCATCAAATGCACATATTTCTAATACTTCATCGGTTTTAATTCAATTGATTTTTTAAGATTATTGAACTTCATTACAAAGAAAATAATGCGCAAAAAGTTGAAACTTCTGTGATTTATTGAAATTAGATAAAAAAAAAGGATGATGACATTTTTTTTTCATTTTGAATGATAAAGAAACTTAAGTGTCATTCAAAATTTCAAACTGAGGGCGCAAAACAAGACAGGAGATGAATGTGCAGGGAAATGAAGTCGAATAGAATTTGATAAAAAAATATGTTGTACTTTTTTTATTTAATACGACACGGATTTATACCATCC
The DNA here is from genome assembly GCF_037042905.1 of Lytechinus pictus. Taxonomy (NCBI): domain Eukaryota; kingdom Metazoa; phylum Echinodermata; class Echinoidea; order Temnopleuroida; family Toxopneustidae; genus Lytechinus; species Lytechinus pictus. The sequence continues at coordinate 9,026,294 of NW_026974140.1, read as the reverse complement.
TCTTTTTAGATTAGGTACCTGTTTGCCCCCAAATTATGGTTGTTTAGTATAGCTGAAAATCGGGAGAAGTTGCCTATATGGAGGTGACAGCAGAAATTTATATAAAGATTTTACCCGCACAGAAGTTGCGCGATCAATTAAAAAAAAAGAAGATAAATTTATTTATAATTCGGACTAACCTTACTCTAATTCCATGGAGCTATATAAAACATGTCTAATTCCATGCCCTAATGTATACATTTACCCTTTAAATGGCAAGAAACACATATAGCTGAGGTGGAAAAACAGGGTTAGAGAAAGGGTGAGGGGATACAAAGGAGAACTGTAATATTGTCATTTAACCGCGCGCAGCGCGGAAGCAAAATTCATGTATATAAATTTAGAGCAAGAGTGAAGGATTTTCTCTTTTGAGAAAAAAAGAATAAAAAGAAAAACCCACAAAGCTACCTTTCTTCCCTTTCCTCCCTTCGCTTTTTCTTTTCTCCTCTCTCTTTTCCCTTTTTTTTTTTTTTCTTTTTGGAGACGTTTTTTTTTGGGGGGGGCAACCGCCCAAAACGGCCCCCCTGGCTACGCGCCTGCCCCAATAATGCCGCATGTGCAAAAATAAAATAAGATTGTAATGCTACAAAGAAATCAGCAAGGGAGGTTGAGATACACAACTCGTCCTTTATTTTTAATCGTGCTCAAAATGTCTGCTTTTCAGATTGGAATATAACAATTTTCAGCTCGCGCTCGCATCATTTCTGTAGCAAAACCCCATACTTTTCATGATTAAATAGGTGAATAGAATGTCCCGTTTTCAGTTCTAAACCTCAAAAGAACACCCGCTTCGATTTGCAATAATCTTTTGTTGGATTGGATATATATACCTTGTTCTTTATTAAAAACGTCCATTAGACTGTCAATTTTTTCAGATCGAAATATCAAAATTTTCAGCTCACGCTTCGCGCTCACATCTATTGTTGTTTTAGATACCCATCTTAATCATTGGTACCAAAAATGCTTAGAATATCAAGCTTTCAGGTCAAAATATAAAGAAATTTATTCGGCACTCACATTATCTGTGTAGTGAGATATGTATCCTCCTCATGAGTTACTACAAACAGTCCTAAACAGGTACCTTTTTCCGGTTTTTAGGTCAGTATACTGAAAAATTTCACGTGATTATAAAATAAGATATTTCAACATGCATTTAAGGCACATATGATTGCCTGGGGGGGGGGGGGCATTTTCCGAAAAGTTCACAGGAGCACCAACATTAGGCCCCCCCCCCCCCCCCCCCCGGATGCAAAATCCTGGATACGCGCCTGACCATGGAATAATCCTGGAGAATACATGAAAAAATAAAAATAAAAAAAATGTATTGGAAAACATAAAACTTAAAAATTTCATATATTTTCATACCTTACCTTATGTGTATTACTAGAACAATTTGGTTTTGTATGCCAGACGCCAACTATCTAAATTAATTAAAAATAAACCTTGCCAACGGATTACTAGTATGCAATCTTTTCTGTGCAGTCACTCATCAAATTAGCAAAATAAATACTCGACTATCTTCATCTTTTTCAGATACCGAAAAAAGATTACAAAACAAGTTTGCCAATTATGGGGAAAAGTCTTTGTACCTTAGAAATTAAAGTTTCACATAAATCTAATAAAAAAAATATTTTACACATTTTAATTATTTTTTAAAATTATTTTAAAATTAAATCATGCAATGAAATAAAATGTAAAATATGTAAAATATAAATTTACTGCACAGAAAAAGGTCAATACGCATGCTACGTATGGCGCCAATAGCGCATCAATGTAGAAAATCTATTACGAACAGTAACAGTATGGCTTGAGTCGTAAGTATAAAATCAACATTATTGTATTTTTCATTATTACTTAAATTCCTTGATTTTATCAAAATTTTGAAGTTGTTGTTCGAACGACACATTATGTATATATTCAAATGTTCCGAAAAGAAGTTTTCCTTCTGATTATTATGAGCTGGTGACCGTTGGCTATGTAAAAATACCAGAGGTCATGACACTGCACGATAAACTTGAATGCTTGTGATTGTGTGTGCGTTTGTGTATGAATGTGGCGTTCATGTAAAAAATATACGGGGAAATGGAGAGTGTGAGGGGTCGAGTGTGACTGTAGTAGGAGTGCTTGTTGGGGCTGTGTGTTTGTTGTTGTGCATAGTCCTAACTTAAACTAGTAACTCACTAACTGTAGTGTTACTGTTTGATAAAATATGGCTCTGTTTAAGCTACGTGGTTTTTTCTTTCATTGTTGAGCAGTTAAACACTGAATGAAAGTGAATTGTGAAATGCTAAACGGTGATGATCATGCCTGGCCTAAGTAATAAATCGGAAATAAATGAAATGCAGTGGAAAATAATTTTTCTTTCTTTTTACAAATTAAGTTACCTAGGGCCTACACACTTTTAAATTCAACTGCAACCGTAACACTAACAGCGAGATATCGTTCAGCGACGTACAAGGTTTCGGCAACGCAGGCGTGCATGCATATTATATATATAACATTTTCATTTTCAATATCGATTCTTGATATCAAGAATTGTAAACATTTTTGGTATCAACAAATGAGGATAAAAATCTTAAAAGGGCTTGCAGTACGAGCCCAGGACTCGTCCGTGTAATACTAGTCAAACATATACTCTCTAAAATGGGGTAGAATGTGGTCGCAATAGCACTCCAAATAAAAGGGGAAGAAATAAATTATGCACCTGTACCTCGATTATATGGATGAAGGTCTATCGTGAGACAGAATTCCTGACATCGAGGCACAAACTAGACCCTCAAATAAAAGAAAAGTTAGACGTCTATGTTGCGTTCGTTTGGTATCGATCAGCCATTTTGTTTTCAATTTTGACAGAAGGAGAATGAACGAGACAGAACTTCTCCTTTTTTTGAGGAATTCAGGAATTCAGGAATTCTGTGTCGCGATAGACCTTCTTTTTTTATTGTTGAAATTCACTATTGACCCCCAGGTCTCATTTCAATGGATCTTATGGATCAATTAGCTTTTATAAATTTAGACCCTATAACCAGTAGATGCGCTGGTCAGAAAATTGGGATCATCCCAGTTTACTGGGACTGTCTCAGTTTTCAAAGATTGTTTCACACAAGAAATCTAAGAAAGTTCATTCACCTGTCAAGTTCCGACACCAATCAAGTGAGTCAATGTAAACATATCAGGTTTCACAACAAGATTATTGGAAGACAGCAAGTCATGAAAAATAATTGGTGAACTGGGGGGAATTGAGGTCACTGAATCTATTTTCAGCTCTCTCAATCCCGTAATTGCCATCTACGTCCCGCAGGGGGTAAGTGAAAAAAAAACTGTCCCCATAAACAAGGATAATCCCAATTTATCAAGACACCACTTGTCTTGGGTTATGAGGATATCCTTGTTTTCTGGGATAATCCCAATTTTTAAGACCAGCGCCTCTATTGATAACTGAAAAAAGTACATTATTAAAGGGGTAATCAGGGCTGAAAATAACTTTACTTTTCAAAATCACAGAGCAAAATGTTAAGCTATAAAGTCGAGCAATATTTAGTGAAAGTGGCAGAAAAATTGTTATATTTACACCATCATGCGAGCAGAATGCATTGCTTCTTTATTGCAAAGTAAAATGATTTCACCAATGTATACTGTATATTGTACGTATCAATGTTTTTATTTTGCAATTTGCAGGGCCAGCCTTCTTTGCTAGTTGGTTGGTGAGAAGAAAACACAAGAAACATAAGGATTGACATCGAGGAGGAAAGCAAGAAACTTTCGCCATGTTCAGCTCTAGCAGCCATGGTAGCTCCAATCAACCTGCGGAGGTAAGCTAGCAGGGAAAAAATTACACGGGGCCTTGGGGTGATTTTGCCCCCGATATGCTCAAAAGAACCCTGAAAACTCAAAAAGGATCCCAGGAAAATCACCAATCATTTTATCAAGTGTTGCAGATTTGGGCAGTGAGTTGTAAAATGTAGGCCCTGAAAGCTAGACACTGTTTTGAGTAGTGTTTCATAAAAAGATATTTTACTGATTTGTTACTGATTTTCACTGAATAGTTTGCCCTCAGCCAATCAGAATCAAGGAATCACAGTAGCTTGTAACATTTGTCAGTGGAAAACCTTTCATTGAACACTCCCCTGTACAGTCAATGACAGGGGGCTTATTAAAGGTTAAGTCCACCCTAGAAAAACTTTTTTTTCAATCCAGAGATAAGAATTAATAGAGAAAAATCAACCGAGCATAATGCCGAAAATTTTATCAATATCGGATGAAGAATAAGAAAATTATGACATTTTAAAGTTTCGCTTATTTTTCACAAAACAGTTATATGCATAACTCTGTGACATGCACTTGGGAGATTTGATGATCTCCCTCACTCACTTTTTCTTTTTTTATTGTTATTTGAATTATACAATATTATTTTTATTAAAAAGATTTGACAATGAGGACCAAATTGACTAAGCCATAAAATGTTTAAACAAAGGTATTCCCACATGTTCAGGGAAGAATAAAACTTTGTATCACATGACAATGAGGAGAAAATTTGAATTTTTCATATATCATAATAAAATGCAATAGAAATAGTGAGTGGGTGACGTCATCAGTCACCCCCATTTGCATACCGATCAGAATGTGCATGTAACTGTTTTGTGAAATTAAAGGTCAAGTCCACCCCAGGAAAATGCTGACTTGAATGAATAGAGAAAAATCAAACTAGCATAGTGCTGAAAATTTCATCAAAATCGGATGTGAAATAAGAAAGTTATGACATTTTAAAGTTCGCTTATTTTTACAAAACAGTGATATGCACAACTAGGTGAGTCAGTCGATGATGTCCATCACTCACTATTTCTTTTGTTTTTTATTGTTTGAATTATACAATATTTCATTTTCTATAGATATTTGACAATAAGGACCAACTTGACTGAAGCGTATAATATTAAACAATGCTAATTCCACATGTTCAGGGAGGAATTAATCATTATATCACTTGACAATGGGAAGAAAATTAGAATATTTCATATAATAAAATACAAAAGAAATAGTGAGTGGATGACGTCATAGTCTCCTCATTTGCATATCAGCAAGGATGTGCATATAACTGTTTTGTGAAATTAAGCAAAACTTTAAAATGTCATAACTTTCTTATTTTACATCCGATTTTGATGAAATTTTCAGTGTTATGCTTGTTGGATTTTTCTCTTTTTATTCAAATCAACTTTTTGTTGGGGTGGACTTGTCCTATAAGCGAAACTTAAAATTGTCATAATTCATTTATTTTACACCCAATTTTGATGAAATTTCAGTGTTATTTTTGTTATATTTTTCTCCTTTTATTCAAATAAACTTTTTGTTGGGGTGGACTTGTCCTTCAATGGCATGGCCGTTGTTGGTATGCTGCACGATGTTCTAAATGTTGGTATTCAATCGTTGCCAGCTGTTATAGTGTTTGTTCCCCCATGAATTATTGTGAAAACCATGTTATACATGTCCAATGTCAACATACATGTTGTGTTTTTTCCCTTATTTTTGTTCATTTTGTTGATAGCTAAGATCATTGATGGATCCCAGGAAGACAAGTTGACATTTGACAATATAGTCTGTTTTAAGATCAATATTTTTTAATAAAAAGTTGAAAAGAAGGGATTTCTTGATAGGTTTTCCCCGAGTACAAAACCAGTTTCAAGTCAGATTCTAGTGTGAGGGTACATGTAGGTTCGCTTTCACTAGAGTAATTAGGAAATGATTGTATTTCTATAGATTTTGTCCTTATCTGACATTGGAAATAGACAAAACTGAAACTGAAAGCCATTCAATGTGCGGGAACCTGTCCAGGGGTGTGTTTCATAAAGCTGTTTCTTAAGTTACAACTTTATGCATGACTGGAACATGTTCTTAACTGCTCAGTCAGGTAAATAGGGATATACAGTATCATCACCATAAGAAAGGGTCACTAGTCGTGCTTTAAGTTATTTGTAATTTATGAACATCTTTATAAATCACCCACCAGATATTTGATTTAAATGATGGTCTTGATAGGAGAAAATGATTGCAGGGAAAGGTGTAATATTTACAATCTGTGCACTCAATTCAATTGAGGACTGGTCCTTCAGCATCTTCTGTACCTGATCTTGATTGGTCAATCAGCAATGGAGAGGGGGTCTTTTTCACGAGCTGAGGGTGATATCAATTTAGTGAGGGCAATATATGTCCTTTTGCACCCCCAGGCCAGTCAATAATGCTATTATTAACCAAATCAGACATCTAGAGCAAAAATCGTTAGAATTTAGATATTTTAGAGTTTAAGAATGGGAATCTATTTTGTCATGTTGAGCAGACTGGGCCTCTGAACTTTACCATTGTGACGTAATTGAAATGACACGTCCCTGGCCTGGGGACGCAGTATCCAGCGTTGTCTCAACTTGATTAACATTGTGACGTATAGCACTGCGCGGTTCAAGGACGCGTACAAAAGTGCATAGAATACCTGGATGTTAGCTCTGCCTTATTGCCCGCTACATTTCCACGCATTTACTCATTGACTTTCCTGAGCGGGCAATAAATTGGGTCCGTGGATAAACAATTGGAAACTTATTGACCGACCATTTGATCACAGTTTTAAGCAAGCAATAATGTATAAAAGTTGCCCTGCTCAGATGTCTGATACAGTTAATAATTCACTTTATTTCTTTTAAGAACCATGAATTGAATGTCTCAGATGTCTGATACGGTTAATAATTCACTTTATTTCTTTTAAGAACCATGCATTGAATGTCTCAGATGTCTGATACGGTTAATAATTCACTTTATTTCTTTTAAGAACCATGCATGGAACAAAATACTAAATGTGTACAATGATAGAATGTACAGTGTATTACATCATTGTAAAACATATATTTAGTTAATGGCAGTTTAAGTAATTATACAGTTGATTTTGCATGAGGTGACGTTCCATAAGTTAAATAAAGTACATTTTCGGATGAGGGGCTGTTTCACAAAGAGTTACATGTGACTTGAATTCATGCTTTCATACCAACGTGCACATTATATGCAATCTCATTTATCATTACGGCATGAGCTGACTAATGAGGTAATGCGTTTTTATAAGTCCTGTACACGAATGAGAATTGTGCAACTTTTAGTCAGACTTAATATATTTTTTTGAACCCCCCCCCCCCATGCAAATCACATGTTATTTTTTCTAATGAGTCAAATCTATCAAGTATGATCCCCAAAGATTCAACTTGTACTTTGTATTTATACCTCATTCAGGCTGTACATTTTGACTACCCCTATCTTCATTTTCCATGTGCTTAAAATCTGTTAATGTTTTGCATTAACGATGTTGATATCGTGAAAATGCATTATGGATTTAATGATTTCACTGAAATTGATATTTTTCTCTGAAGGTTGAAATAAAATATTGTAGTATCTACTTCGACAAGGCAATGAAATTAATGACGAAGTTCATGTACGTACATGTATGTGCACTCATTTACATGTACATCATACATGTACATACTTTAGCTCGAGCTAAAGCCAGGGTAATGATAATAATAACAACAAGGCGCCTCGGAATAGAATATTTCTAGATAGATGGCACTTTATAAATGCCTATTATTATTATTATAACATGTGACTTTGATAAATCTTATGTAATATTCTTTTATTTATAGATCTTTTCTGTTTATGACTCATTATTGGAGGGGTTCAGAACTAGGCATCATAGTTATAATGGTTATATTAGGCACCATATCCAATTCGTTAGAGATGCTCAAGGCACACAAGTGAAGGTGGGAGCAAACAAATTAACAAAGGAACGCAGAAATCAATGATAAAAGGAATATAGAGGTTGATTCTTAGCTTAATCTTAAATGTTTCGACACATTTGCTAACACGGATCTCTAGCGACACAATCCATCCAATTTTTTTGCCTTGCACATCTTCATTCGAAGCAACCTACATGCAGATAATTCAGTATCTCTAGTATATATCTTTCTTTTCATGCATTTAAATATTTTATTGATTTTCCTTTTATGGGAGGGAAACGACAAGGTACATGTAATGATGTACATGTACTGTAGCGTTTTCCAATGTAAAGCAACAAAACAATGCAACATTTTTTCATCCCAAAATCTTGTTGCACAGATCTGTCATCTATATATATGTATCAATTTAAACACCTTTTGTTGTTGGTAATACTAAAATAGTCCGATACATCATAGGGATTTCAAACAGATAGTGGCTTTTTTCAAATTCAGTGTTGATCCTTTTGTGTTGGTGTTAGGACAATATTTACATCAACACTGCACCAAACTTGAAAGTAAGAAGTTCGTCTTGAGATGCATCTCACTAGGTGTGGAGCTGCACTAATGTGATTTGGATCATCAATTTTGTTATGTTTCATGAAGACTTGTTGTAATAAGAAATGCACAATTTAAACATGTTTACTCTCAGCCAATCAAATTTAGTGATTTTAGTAGCTAGCTTTTTATAAGTGTTAATTGTTATTGCAAATTTGTAGATTTTGAAGATAAATCTCTTGATGGATAGGAAATGCATTTTAGGACAGGGATGCTACTTTTCAGACTATACATGTACATATGTCTGAATAAGGACTTTTTCAACATATTTTTTGCTGTAGAAAATACCTTTATATTGTTGGAAAGGGGTAATTCTAAATGATTTTCAGACTTTAATGTATAAGTGACACACACTGTGATGTGCCCTCTCTTGTTTCCACCCAGGTATTCCGCAAGGATCTGATTAGCGCCATGAAGCTGCCGGACTCTTCCCAGCTCCTGCCCGACGAGTACATGATCATGACGGACAACTGGAAACCGGAATGGGAGAAAGGTGTCCAGGTGCCCGTCAATCCCCGGTCTATCCCTCAGGCATACATCAAGGAGATTAGGAAACCTGAAGACATCGACTTCAAGTTGTAAGTTAATATTAATAATATTCCGCATTTATATAGCGCTTTACACATCGGAACGACGTCTCTAAGCGCTCAGTTTACAGATATATTATTACCCCGGTCATCGGATCCTTGCATGTCCGCATACAATGTATGCACCTTCTCCACTCCCTGGGGAGCATTCCAACAATAGTTCCAAGACTCAATTGCTAGGCATACTACATAGGCTTTCGCATCCTACCGGGTACCCATTTAGCACCTGGGTCGAGAGTGGCAAAGTGTGGAATAACGCCTTGCCAAAGGACGCTAGACCGCGGTGGGATTCGAACACACAACCCTCTGATTACAAGGAGAGAGTCAGAACCGCTACACCACGGTGCTTCCACCTTCGATCGAAGGAAGTTCCTTCCTTCGATCAGTCATACATGTATGCCCGAATTCACAAATGTGGTTTCAATTGTACCGTGGTACAAGACCGTTGTCTCTGCAGATTTCTTGTATAATTGCACTTCATTTAAGCATGAATATAACACATTTTGGTTAAAGTTTGCATTTCATTGGACTTTTCTTTGTACAATGAAATTTCAATTTGTACAATGAAATATTCATTTTACACAAACTCGGCACAAATCATGGTTTTGTACCATGATACATCTTTTATGAGATTTTGGCCCTTTGAAATATTGTGGGGAGTTGTCTTAGTAGTTTTGCTTGCTACAAGTAAAATCATTTGTTGGAATTGTTTCCAGAAAATGAGCATATATTAATATACATATAATATAAATTTCATGCTTATGAAATACAAAGTATTTTTATTGACTTCAAGAGCTACATGTAGGTACAAATAACATGAATTAAAGTTCTTTATTTTCACTACTCACAATTCTACATGTCCAAATTGAAGAAATTGACCTCGAGGGCCCTGTCACAAGAAACATGTCAATCACATATAATCGAACTTTAGTCTTTATAGTCATACAATGTAACCCCTGTAGTGAAATTCAGCAATGCAGCAAGGCATACTAGTATGAAAATAATCAACCCAGAGGTCTTTTACTACTTGTACACCTGGAACAAGAAGATTTTTACAACTTTATTGCATTTATCATGATGTTCAATCATGCAAATTAGTTTATGCTGCTGATTTATCAACATTTGCCACTCTCCACCCAGGTGTAGTAAATGGGTAGTCAAGAGGAAGGAATTAATTGAATGCTTGAGTGCACGATCAGGGTAGCGTGCTATAGCTGGGGGAAAAGACCTTATGCATTGACGTAATTGGACCGCCATCTTAGACAGGTTGAAGCCTTTGCCTTGCATGCGTTGATGATCTGCAGCTGGCACATCTCTGACAACCCTGTTAACACGTATTCCTATATCCTCTGAGGGAGGGCGCTATGAGATTATGATGTCATATGCATAGGTCTATAGAATGCAGTGCTATATACATTAATGTTCCATATTATTAGTAGTAGTATTATTATTGATCTTGGTTTGTTTTTTTTTTCACTTGTCTTCCCACTAGGGGTAAGAAGTTGATTAAGGGGTACGATACCGACGACGAGAAGGAAGATGATGCCGACGCACCTGAGAAGAAAGATGCCATGTGTCAGTATGATTTAGATGAAGTGGACGTCCACTGGCTTGATGAAATCAACATGACAAGAGAAGATATGGGTAAGGATAAAAGGATGTCTACTGTACAAGCCCAGGTTGCCTGGAATAGAAAAAAGTAAAACAAATTCCTGCAGGCTTTCCTCCTCGACCTTGACTTGTAAAGTGACAGCTACAAGAATAGAAACACATACATAAACTTAATATTTAACAATATTAATTCAGCTAAAAATAGCATTTTGAAATTGATATGTAGGAGAACAAGAAAATATTTTTTTTTTTTAATAAGGGTCAACTTAAGAAAAAGGGGTGAAAATTTTACGGTAAACATTTATATTAGCTTGTAAATAATAATTTCCAGTGAAATACATGCATTTGGAGATAATGTCTAAGCTTTTAATACAAAAGAAACTTACTATTCAAATACTTGAAGTCAATGAGGGTTGGTATGATACAAGTGTAAGTGTGTTTATATGTTATTAGTGTTGATTTGATTTATAATGATTTGTGATTACAGTCTGACCTCTCTTTTCTGGCCTCCCCTTATCCTGATCTCTCATTATCTCTTGGATAATGGCTTCCCATTATCGGGACGCACACTAGCCAAGATTTTTTTTTTTCCAATTCAAGTTAGTACGTGTAGAAATGAGATTTCAATCTAAACTCAATCCTATGCAAAGTCACTTTGATTACATGTATTTTCCAATATAGTCTACAAACAACCACATTATTTTTCATGAAAATATCTCACCCAAATCACCGAAGGAACTTAGACAGGATTATTTTCCAGTAATCAGGGCGCATCGCAAACATTTCATCACATTCTCTTTTTATTTCCCGGCCTGGGGAAAAAACAACACACGTCTCGCTAGCTAGCTAGTGCTAGGGCTCAATACGGACAGCGCCATCTATCATGTTTGAGCCTACAGTCAGTATAACAATGGCTGACATTGCGAAGGTGCAATACCCGCCACGATGATTCAATTGTAAAACTTAGTTTCATTGAGTCATTCTCTTTCTTTCGAGGTATGCTCGATTTATACCTCAATCATTTTAGCAGGTAAATTATCTGATAGTTTTGGACCTCGATCAATTTCATTTCAATAAAAATACCGCCTATAAATTTGCACTGATCCTGCTGTGAATACTGTATCTCACCCAAATCACCGAAGGAACTGTGTATGCCCACTACAATAGATTACGTGTAGCTACCGCCGTTGGGGAGGCAGCTGCATGTATCTAATATTGGGTCTCCCAGATCTGGATAAATCCCTTATCCGGATTAGTGCTGGTCCCAACGTGTCCAGATAAGAGAGGTCGGACTGTAGTAACATTAAGCCACTAACCAAATTTTAGCTACCGAAATTCATGCACAGTGTGAATAACTTGAATTTGAAATTCACATGCATAGACAGGCCTGGAAAGAGTGCCAATTCCTTTTTTCCCCTTAATTTGCATCTCGATGACAACAACTTGTGAAATTCTTGAAAATAAAAGCTATTAGCTGTTATTTTTAAGAATTTCACAATGATAAATCCATAAAATTATTATTATTATACATACATTGTTATTCTTGCTTGCATTGGCCAACAAGTCCCTGTCTGATAAAGATTGAAAAAATTGATTGGAATCAGTGTCAACTATGGAAGGCCAGCCATGTAAAATTTTGTCATTTGAAGTGGCACAACGATCTGTCAGAACACTCATTCATCATTCCTCAAGAGCAACATGCTGGAGTATTGGTTTATTAATTGACAAATTATTGCATTATTTGCCTGCCATAGTTGCCATTCATTTGATACAAATAAGGTGGATGTTTATTTTCTTTAGTAGGATTATTCAGCCACAGAAAGATGTAATATATTGTCCAAAGAGTTCTTGGAATGGAAGTGCTTAGAAATGTTAGATAACATGATTAAGATTCAGAGTTTGTCAAAGTAAAAATAATAATGAGTACAGATTATTAGATTTTCCCAGAAATGTAATTTCTTTGTTTTATTTCAGGCGATGAACCGATCAATGAAATGACCATGGAGAGGATAATCTCAGAATGTGATGTACAGGTGAGCTTATAAATTCTGTTCCGTTGAGATGTCTTTCAAAGGCGTTGATGAATAATTAGGGCAATGTATGGCATATAATTTGTGATGGTTTAAAGCAGATACGAACCAATAATGCCATGTCGAGTCCTCAACTACTTATACCTGGCCAGTTTCCTGACCCATAATGCTAGTGTAGTCTAGTAATATAGACCCACTTGAATGATAACATGCTAATTAACTACTCAATACATTTATACCGCAATACTTCTGCTACCAAGTAGAAAAACAATTACTTTTCCTCTCAAAGCATTTTATTTTCTCTGTACAAATACAATTATAGGTCAATTTATTCTCTCTGTAGTATTAGTAGATATCTGAAAATATATATTTTAAGACTATGTATAACACACAGTTCACTCCCCCTTTAAAACGAGAGCTTACGAGAGATGTCCGTTCCTGACAAGAAGAGATTTAACTTTTTTCCTCTTTTCTCCATTAGTGCAACAATAACATGGAGCATGCAATGCAGACTGAAGAAGGACTTGGTATCGAGTATGATGAAGACGTCATATGTGATGTCTGTAGAGCGGTGAGTTGTACCTTGAAATCTATGTTGAAATTGAGAAAAACTTCAAAATTTCTGAATCGCATTCCGTTACACAAAATGACTTTCATTCTCAGACAAGGGTTCTGTTTCATAAAACTTGTCGGAATAACAGTAAAAATCTATTGAAATCCTTTTATCTTATTGGCTGATGGTAAATTTGTTATAGATATGTTGCATTTGTTACTATAACGAGTCTTTACGAAAATGGACACTGGCATGTGTTTCACGAAAGTTTTAAGAAGTCTGACTAAAAATTGCACATAAATTCCCTCTTGTTTGTGGTATGTAAAAGTCAGTATGTGTTCATGAAACAGCAATGTTCCGTGACATAAACCTGACATGTCTAGCAAAGCCTTGCTTTGATTTGGTTTGGTGTAGTCTAGTCTTGATGAATGTGCTACATGTATCAACTTAGTTTATGCAAATACTCTCATCATTTAATTTCTGTTTGTTTTCTCCTTTTAGCCTGATAGTGAAGAAGGCAATGAAATGGTCTTCTGTGACAAGTGTGACATCTGCGTACATCAGGTAAGAAGAATTTCTTGGGAGTTTCATCGTGAAAATCGGCGTTGATTCCTAGGTGTAAAAATACCAAGATTTCTTCATAATTTGCATCAATTAACTGCCTATCTGTTCTTTTGTCTAGGTTTTTTTTTCTTCTTACATTCAGGTTTTCTATCTTGCCATTTTTGTCTCACCTGCATAGCAGAGTGAGACTATAGGCGCCGCTTTTCCGACGGCGACGGCGGCGGCGGCATCAACACCAAATCTTAACCTGAGGTTAAGTTTTTGAAATGACAGCATAACTTAGAAAGTATATGGACCTAGTTCATGAAACTTGGCCATAAGGTTAATCAAGTATTACTGAACATCCTGCCTGAGTTTCATGTCACATGACCAAGGTCAAAGGTCATTTAGGGTCAATGAACTTAGACCATGTTGGGGGAATCAACATCAAAATCTTAACCTAAGGTTAAGTTTTTGAAATGTCATCATAACTTAGAAAATATATGGACCTAGTTCATGAAACTTATACATAAGGTTAATCAAGTATCACTGAACATCCTGCATGAGTTTCACATCACATGACCAAGGTCAAAGGTCATTTAGGGTCAATGAACTTTGGCCGAATTGGGGGTATCTGTTGAATTACCATCATAACTTTGAAAGTTTATGGATCTGATTCATGAAACTTGGACATAATAGTAATCAAGTATCACTGAACATCCTGCATGAGTTTCACATCACATGACCAAGGTCAAAGGTCATTTAGGGTCAATGAACTTTGGCCAAATTGGGGTATTTGTTGAATTACAGCCATAAATTTGAAAGTGTGTTGGTCTAGTTCATAAAACTTGGACATAATAGTAATCAAGTATCACTGAACATCCTGTGCGAGTTTCAGGTCACATGATCAAGGTCAAAGGTCATGTAAGGTCAAAGAACTTTGGCCACGTTGGGGGTATTTGTTGAATTGCCATCATATCTCTATAAGTGTATTGGTCTAGTTCATAAAACGTGGAAATAAGAGTCACCAAGTATCACTGAACATCTTGTGCGAGTTATAGTAGTTTTCAAAATCAGCACTGCTGCTATATTGAATCGCGTGATGCAGGTGAGACGGCCAGAGGCATTCCACTTGTTTTTTCTTCCCCCCCCCCTTTCAAAATCCATGTTGTATATTTCATTGATATACTACTACTACTAATTGGACGCATCCGCGAATGAATCAACAATGGTACAAAATTGATATGAATGAATTACAATGTTGGCATAAACATTTAGAAGTGGTATGAGGAATATAAGTAGTAGTAGTGGAGTAGTTGTAGTAGAAGCAAAAGCAGTAGTAGTAGTAGTTGCAATTTTCAGTACAGTGGTAGTAGTAGTTTGATGGTAGTAGATTAGTCATAGTAGTTTAGTAAAAATAGAAGTAGTCGTAGTAGTGATAATAGTTTAGTAGAAGTAGTTATAAACTAATCATTTATTGTTCATAACAATAACATTAAGGCTACCCCCTACATGTTTCAAGTTATTTGACCTTTTTTTTCTCCAGGCATGTTACGGCATAGTGAACGTACCGGAGGGAAGCTGGATGTGTAGAACATGTGCCCTAGGGATACAACCTCTATGTATACTCTGTGGTATCAAAGGAGGTGCCATGAAAAGCACGAGGTAAATCAATGTTTACAGATCTGCCAACCAGTACATATTTTTGTATTTCATACTTTAGTGAAAATATAAAAGGAAGACCTTTCTATATAAAAACATGATTAAAAAAAAAGAAGATAAATAGCAATGGCACAATGTCCATGATCAGATATGTGAAACATTGCAAAATAGCATAACAAATATATATATTGCGTCTTACTTCAAAAGAGGTGGCTGCCTTCTTGCTTTACTTCAAGCATTGCCTTCATGTAGTATAAGTGTACATCAGGGAAAATCTACACAAGGGCTGGGGGCTTTTTAGCTCTGAAATGCTCAAAAGAGCCCTGAAAACAATCCCATTCAATGCAATGTTAACCCTAAGAAGACTGGGGGGGGGGGCTGATTCAGCCCCCCCCCCCCCTCGACATTTTTCGCGATAAATCCGCTGCTTGAAATTTTTTGACCGCGTCGCTTGCTGACTTTTTACTTTCAAGTCTCGCGCAACTTTTGAGACCAAAATTGTGACCCCCGGGTGCACATTTCGTAAGTGCATACAGACCCAAAATTACTCAAAAATGTGAATTTGTGTACAAATCCAATGCAAATAGTGTTTTTAGCCAAAATTCATAAATGTATAATTATTTTTTCTTTTACTGCTTAAAATCAATTACATTTATCTTTTTTATGGTCAAAATAAAGTCCCCGACAATTTTCATTGAAAAAACAATAAAAAACAAAAAGTAAAAAAACAAAGAAATACATAAGAAATTTAGAAAACAATAGAATACATAAGAAAATAAATGTGATGTTGAAATTAAAAGAAATGAATTTGATCAGATGCCTATCTAGAGTATGTGAAACAAAAATTTGCATTTTAGGGGCATTATTTTATTCATTAGAGCAAACTTATGATTTTACGCATAAATTAGCATAATTAATGAGCAATGAGATTTTTCGCAGAATTTGATATTACAGTTTTGTATATAATGCCATGGGTAACGCGCGTGCCAATTTTCGTCGCGATCGACGGTCGAGATCATAAGGGGGTGCTGAATCAGCCCCCCCCCCCCCAGTCTTCTTAGGCGTCGAAATAGCCCAGTCTATTTAGGGTTTTTGTTGCAGGTTTAGACAGTAAGTTGTGAAAAGTAGCGCCCCCCCCCCAAAAAAAAAAAAAGATTTTGCCTGGTATAAATCTATATCAAACCATGTACATAGGTTACAATTGAATGTAAATACTTCTCGTTATCCTACACCCCACAGGAGTGGTACCAAGTGGTCACATGTTAGCTGCGCTCTGTGGGTTCCAGAGGTCAGCATTGGATGTGTGGAGCGGATGGAACCCATCACTAAAATATCGCAAATTCCTGTAAGTTTATTATTTTTTCCTTTAATATAAACAGGTTGTGATTATCAGTCTAAAAGTTGGATTTTGATGTGATTTGAGTTCAAACAGAATCCAATAAAATGACCACCCAAGTGTTTGTGTGTGTTTTTTTTTATTGAAAAGTATGGTTGGGTAGAAAATGTGTAATTGCTGACAAAAGAGCAAAACAAGCATGGCATTCCTCCTAGGTGTAGTCTTTTTTTCTTCTGCGTGTTATTAAAATGTCCCATATGTGCTTATCCACGTCCATCAACCAGTCAGATTTTAACATGTTTAGTAAAAAAATTGTTCAAAAAGCAAAAATTCAGATTTCGAAAGTAGGTGCAGTATACTTTTGATTTGTAGATGCCCCCAAATAAGATTTTTTTATCTGTTTCAGTAAGAAATTTCATTATGAAAAGGTGGCATGTATGCTTATCTGTGTTTTCTGGCAAAGAATTATTAATTTTGCCAAGTCTGATTTATTGTAATTGACCAGATTTAGATGTACATGTGCAATGATGTGGTGAGAATTAGAGTGGAAATTCACATCGCTGCAATATTGGTTTTAATATAAGTGGGAAAATAAATGAAATACATTAGCGATGGTTTTGTGAAATGCTTTTTGAAAGTTATTTGCATGAATTACAAATTCATTGAGGAACAATTGTCAAATTAAAGATATAACTTGAGTTTATGAAATATCTTAACATTTCTTGAACAATTTTAATGACTGGTTGCTCTTTTTTTCTGTATTGCTATGTTAGGCAAGTCGATGGGCCCTTATATGTGTCATATGCAGAGAAAGAACAGGGGCCTGTATACAGTGTTCGGTAAGTAACGTTTCGTTCATTTTCACTTTTCCAAGTGATAGAATGGATGTTACTCTAACATTTATTCATGTCTAAAATAAAACTAATCAAAATTGATACTTGACAGGAAAAAAGTGGGGAATGGAAATGCAATTTGTGTGTTTCATTATACATGCATCAGTCAGACTGCAGGTCCCAAGAAAGTGGCTTCTTTCATCCAAGTGATATTCATGACTTGAGATGTTTTGCATATTTAATGAGCTTGATGCGGACCAAAACACCTCTTTTCATTCGGTCATTGCTGCTCTAATTGTGCATCGAATTTCATGAATTTGGTACCATTGTAAAGAAGAAGAATCATTCTTTCAGGTCATGTGTTTGGATTTATTCAAAGATTTTGTAATATAGGTTAAAATTTTGATCTAAAATATGCTACAAAATAAATATTTTCACCTGAAAAAAGCTGCTATTTTCACACTTTATTTTTGTTTGAGCCCAAATGATTTTTATATCATGATAAAGCTGAAAATGTATGCTTTGAAATGATATAGGTTTCAAAATAAGAATTGGTTTAATCGGGTCAAGATCACACTTTTCATTTGCCAAGTACATAAAGCAGTTTGAAAACAAGAATACTGCACTCTGATTGGTCAAAGAGACCACACAATGGCAAATTCCAACGGTCCCAGTGCCTGGGTTCGTGGGAAGGTCACACTTCCCATGTGGTAATCGCCTGTAGTTCTGTGAACCTTATCCAGCCAATCAGAACTCTGGATTTCATGCAAGTACAAAATTTCAGAAATCTCGTCTTGTACCTTGGTGGGAAAAGTGTGATCTTGACCCGATTAAAAGGTGCCGCATATCAAGAGTGGCATTGTGAGAAAGTACAGAAATTCAGCTTTATGGTGATAGCGATATCATTGAGGCTCAAAATAAAAAGTTTTGCACAATTTGCAAAAGAAAACAGTGGAAGAAAATTCAGTTTTGAGGCACATTTTCGGGCCAGAAATTTACTTATTTAACAAAATATTGTATACAAAATAAATGACCAATATGAAAGAGTAACTTTTACTCTATCTGATGGTGCAATAATATTTCATTTAACTTGAGGTTAAAACAGGTAAATTCTTAGAGAAAGAAAATCTCACGAATCACGAGATTTTGCAAGGAGGAGGATTCAGCCACGAGATGATTTGGATGAATCTGGCCTTTTTGCTCATTAGCATAGGGACCTGCGGTCTGACTGGCATCTTGCACCCTTATTGTGATGTCGCTCATAACTCCACTCCCTGGGGAGCATTCCAACAAGAGTTCCAAGACTCAATTGCTAAACATAATACATAGGCTTTTACATCCTACTGGGTACCCACCTAGCACCTGGGTAGAGAGAGGCAAATTGTGGATTGAGGCCTTGCCAAAGGACGCGAGGTAGCAGTGGGATTCGAGCACATAGCCCTCTGATAACAAGGCAAGAGTCAGAGCTGCTACCCCACAATGCTTTATCGAGGGAGAGAGAGATAAAAATTACATAAGATTTTAGTAAATCTCTTTCTTGAAGTTCATGAGCGCGTAACAGCCGCTCTGCTAAAAAGCCAGAGTAATTATGTTGCATTACTGTAGAGCGCTTAGAGGCTTTTGATATAGTAAGTGTCAAGTGCTATAAAAGCAAATACAATTATTATTAATCGTGTTTGTTATCTGTTTGTAGGTGAAGACTTGTAAGACTGCATATCACGTGACCTGTGGGTTCCGCAACGGTCTAGAAATGAAGACATATTTAGATGACGAGGCAGATGTCAGGTTTAGGGTAAGTTCAGATATTTTTCAGATCAGGGCTATTCCTGAACTTTGGGGCTATTTCCTTCATTCAGAGGAGTACCTGTTTGCGTAACAAGTATCTATGCAGTATATCCAAAATATTGATCTGCCTTGTGTGGAATATTGATTTTATAAACATTCTCCAATATTTTTTCTTTTGCGGCTCTTGGGGTGATGCTACAAGAGATGGTTGCCTGAAGCATTCTATTTTGGAAATTTTTTAGGCGAATTAAAACTAGTTCATAAAGTAACTGTTCTGCTGCTTTTGCAAAGTAAATGTACATTCCAAGTCACACACTCAATATGTAAGCATCATCAACAACATTTCAATTCAGTCAGAAATCATTTTTTCCATTTTTAAAAACCCTAGCTATCTCTACAAAGATTTTTCATTGTTTTTTTTTTTCATTTTGTTTCCTTCTCCCTTCCATCATTTAAAGGTGTTGTGGGTGAATGGATTAGTTGTTGGGTAGCAGTGCTAAAGCTGGCGTAATAATCATATAACATTATGTTAAGCAGAGCCCACTGCGAGATTTTTTCGCAACTGAAGTGGCTATTATTGGTAAAATGTTACGTTAGTTTCCTTGTTATTATCATTATTTACATATGATTTCAGTCGTATTGCCAAAAGCACACCAAAGCCAGACGTGAGATGGATGGTATCGATGGTAAGCTTGGGACCCCTGACAAGGCTCATGGTACGCCTAAGAAAGATATCAAAGAAATGACCCAGGAGGAGAGAGCTAATGAAAGAGCAATAAGGTTAGTTATAGTATCAGGTGTGGGTTTCATAAAGCTGTTAGTAAGTTACAAGTGACTTTAGGAACGACTGGTGATCTTTTCTTCTGGTAAATGTACACACTAGAGTTTTCATTGGTGTTGATGTAGTTCCTAAGAAAGGATCACCAGTCATGCGTAAAGTTGCTTGTAACTTATAAATATCTTTGTGAAACACTTCCCAGGGTCCATAACAGAAAGCTTAGTGATTGATAATAACCAAATGTTTTTATTCTGATGTGATGTACTATTTCAGTTCCATGACATTTGCTCCAGCGACAACTGCTCCGCTCTAATTTCCACACAATGAATGAGCAAATTCAACCCTGGGTTTAACACTATACACTACCCTAAACCTATACAGAAAACCCTAACCCTACATCTTGGATGACATTAAGCTTAGAGCAATTGTCGCAGGAGCAGCTGTTGTGTCACCACTATTCCGTGTAATTTGTAAATATACTTGACAGTGAGATTTGATCCAAATCCAATTCAAAATTCATTTCAATTATTGGCTGATGCAATTGCATTGATTGTTGAGTATGATCAACTTTAAAAATCACCACTGCAATCGATTCCAAAATTGCCGCAGTTACCAAAGTTGCATTGTTGCAACAAAGAACAATCCCTTCAAAAACTGGGCAAGTTTGGTATTCAATTTTGTTTTTGTTGTTGTCGTTTTCCTTTACCTGACTTAAATTTGCAGAAATAGATATTAAATCATGTAAGGAAAAAAAGAGTTGAATATAGAGACAGAATTCTTTATGCTCAATTTAAGAGAAAAATTGAAGTATAATTTCTTTTAATTTTATTGTAACAGAATACAGCTAGTGACCGAAGAGTTCTACCGCTACACCAAGTTAAAGGACATTGTTTCTGCTCTTAATATGAAGGACGATGTGGAGATGGTAGACATGGTCTATGAGTACTGGAAACTCAAAAGAAAGGTAACTTTTCTTTCTTTTCTTTTACTTCATGCTTTATGATTGATAAAAGGGCATGTTCAGTAAAGAGTTTAAATACAGTGATACTGGGACTCAAAAGAGTTTAAATACAGTGATACTGGGACTCAGCAGCCAATCACAAGCAAGGTTTCTATAGTTACAGCAATGGCAAAGTTACCATACTTTTATGAAAGGGGCCCCTAATCCAGACCTGCCAACCAGTACGTTTTTGGCGTATTTAGTACGTTTTTTTTTTTTTTTTTACAAAATCGTAATTTATTGAGAAAAATCATCTCTATATGTCTCTATTTCATAAAACTTACACAAATATGGTAATTAGACCAATGTAATTTCAGGTAACTTGTTTTTTTTCAATCATTTTGTTAAAACCAGGGTGAGATATACACATGTTTAAATGTTTTTTTTTTTATCTGCAAGAGCAGTGCGCATTTTAGCTTATATGCAGCTTGAGCGCTGCGATGAGCTAGTGCGCCACACATTTTATTATGAAATACACTTTTTTGGGGAAAAATACACTTTTTTGTCTCGCCTGCATAGCAGAGCGAGACTATAGGCTCCGCTTTTTCGGCGGCAGCGGCGTCAACATCAAATCTTAACCTAAGGTTAAGTTTTTGAAATGACATCATAACTTAGAAAGTCTATGGACCTAGTTCATGAAACTTGGACATAAGGTTAATCAAGTATTACTGAACATCCTGCCTGACTTTCAGGTCACATGACCAAGGTGAAAGGTCATTTAGGGTCAATGAACTTTGACCATGTTGGGAGAATTATTTTCAAAATCTTAACCGAAGGTTAAGTTTTTGAAATGACATCATAACTTAGAAAGTATATGGACCTAGTTCATGAAACTTGGGCATAAGGTTAATCAAGTATACGTGAACATCCTGCTCAAGTTTCAGGTCACGTGACCAAGGTCAAAGGTCATTTAGGGTCAATGAACTTTGGTCAAGTTGGGGGTATTTGTTGAATTACTATCATAACTTTGAAAATTTATGGATCTAGTTCATGAAACTTGGACATAATAGTCTGGTCTGTTAGCGGAATTATGTGGACACGGTGGACAAAAGCATGATTTTTTCTCCAGACCTTTGTTTATGTATGAGAATTAAAAATGGGGTATGCTCCAAAAAATCTGGCTGCAGGAACAGTGAAAAAAATGGGTGAAAATGTCAGAATTTATGAGTTTAGATTGGTCTGATATATAGACTAGCGCTAGTGCAAAACTCAATAGCAGTGCATTATTTTGCATTGGTTTAGTTCTTGAATTCAGACCCTTTTTGAACAAATATTCTGTTTGTCCTCACATCTCAATGCACTAAATATCTGAATGCAGATGCTAAACAAGCCGAAGGGTGGTGATGGAGGGGGTTGAATGTTGGTGTGTATGTACATATTTTGGTATTGGGGTAAAGATGTGCCATATACATTTTTTGCATGTGTTGGAAATTGTGTTGCCATGGTAACAGTGTATTATGACAAAAATAAGGTAAAAATATTGCAGTTAAGAACTACTTCCTCTGTTTTCATCAGATTCTCATGAAATTTGGCACACACATTGGTCTTGAGGTGAAGATGTCTAAGACACATTTTTGTGTGTCTTTCAGAAATTTTGTTGCCATGGTAACAACATAACATTTGGTGAAAATTGGGAAAAAAAACCTTACAATTCAAACTGCTTCATCAGTTTTAAATCAATTCTCATGAAATTTGACACACACATTGGTATTAGAGTAAAGATGTACAAGGCACTTTTTGTATGTGTTTCAGAAATTGTGTTGCCATGGTAACAACATATTATATGGCAAAATTTAGGTAAAAACCTTGCAATTTGAACAACTTCATCAGTTTTGAACCATTTCTCATGAAATTTGGCTCATACATTTGCCTTGAGGTAAAGATGTGCAGGAACCATTTTTTTGTGTGCATTTGTCAGAGAGTATATTGCCATGGTAACCACATATGATAGCCAGAAATGCAGGAAAACTCATTGTGGATCAAACAACTTCCCCTTTTTTTAATCAGTGCTCATAAAAGTTGGAAGAAATATTCATCTTTGGGTAAAGATTCATATCAAATTCTAAACTGCATTAAAATATATGAGTGTGGGGGTATTAATCACCTTCAGTAACATTTCTAGGTTTTGGGGGAGGAGCGGGATTGGTCCTTAAAATCTGACATCAAAATAAAGGTTAAAGGTCAAGTCCACCCCAGGAAAATGCTGACTTGAATATATAGAGAAAAATCAAACTAGCACAGTGCTGAAAATTTCATCAAAATCGGATGTAAAATAAGAAAGTTATGACATTTTAAAGTTTCGCTTATTTTTCACAAAACAGTGATATGCACAACTAGGTGGGTCAGTTGATGATGTCCATCACTCACTATTTCTTTTGTTTTTTATTGTTTGAATTATACAATATTTCATTTTTTATAGATTTGACATTAAGGAGCAACTTGACTGAAACATATAATATTAAACAATGCTAATGCCACATGTTCAGGGAGGAATTAATTGTTGTATCACTTGCCAATGAGGAGAAAATTAGAATATTTCATATTTGGCATAATGAAATACAAAAGAAATAGTGAGTGGATGACGTCATCAGTCTCCTCATTTGCATATGAACCAGGATGTGCATATAACTGTTTTGTGAAATTAAGCGAAACTTTAAAATGTCATAACTTTCTTATTTTACATCCGATTTTGATGAAATTTTCAGTGTTATGCTTGTTGGATTTTTCTCTTTTTATTCAAATAAACTTTTTGTTGGGGTGGACTTGTCCTTTAAAGGCGGTGTCCATTAACACTCTTGAAATAAGCATCCCCTCAAGGGCATAGGCTGGGGGTACACTGGGTGAATGTGAAACCTTCCGCTGTGGCAAAGGAGTTCCAACACTGGCAAGCAAAACAAAATGTGTACCCCTTCTACTTTCAACGGCTGATTTTCCAAACCTTAGTTCCACCTCCCCAAGATGTGCACCCCTCCCCATACCACTTCTATCTCCCCATGCTCAACCAGTCTACGCCTTTGCCCCTCAGGGGTCTTTGGATTTTAAAGCGAGACATTACTCCCTTTTTTTGGGGGGGGGGGGGGTCTTTAGAAAATGACCTCATAAAAGTAAAAGTTAAAGGATTATGACTAGGAACTTAACCCCCCCTGAAAAAATAGGGGGCTGATATATTTTTTGAGCAGAAAAATGCCCCCCCCCCCCCATTAAAAGGTAAGGAGAGTCATTTGCACTTCAGAGTTCAGACCGTTCATTTGATGTTTAATGCATTCTGCTTTGGTAAAAAATTGTTTACAGTAGCCAATTAATCATTGTTTATTTATATTCTCCTACTCAGTCTGTTATTCATATTCCATTCCTACTCTTTCTTTTTAACTATATCACATCACTCTTGATTTTGAGCTTCACCATACCATCTTATGGTTCCTCTCTTCTTTTTTTACCCCCTCTCTCTCTCTCCAAGTATATTTTTTCTGACATATTATAAAGTGTACCTTAATCATGCAACTAATTATAGAAATATATATATACAAAAATCTCTGCACTTGTTTTAGAAATTCACTTGCAAATCCATGACTCAATAACATACCATATCAAAAATATGCATATGTGCACAATAAATTTTTGCCTTCTATTTTCTTTCATTTAATTTTTTCAGTATATTTCTGTGACAGCCCCCTGCTTTATACATCCTACATCTCCAATTGTCAAAAAATGAATATTATGTTTCAGTAGCAAAATTGTTGGATGCAAGATCTGACTGTCACAAAAAATGCAAATAATTTTCCATTGGAGTAAGGACAGACGTATTCACTGTTCATTGAGCAAATTATGACTTTTATTTCTCTACATATATTCTAGTCATATCCCTTTCAGATGGTGGTAACTGCAGGAATGGAAAAACTCAGTGATATAACTAAAATTTTCACAGAGGATTTTCGGAAAAAAACTAAATCCATTTTTTTTTCAAGCAACAGTTATTCCATTCTGAATGCTGCAACTATGAATTTGATGCACCTTTACCAAAATATAATATCATGACAGCCATTTCTTCAATTCTTTAAACTAGACATTAAATATAGCTAATAGTATTATTTAGGACAGAGTGTAGCCAAAATAGAGTTTAAAAGATTATGAAGAAAATAATAAATGTCATGGTATTATATTTCAGTGTAGGTGTAAGCATTCAAAATGGAATAATTGTTGCTAGATAATAATGATTTAAAATAGCAAAGAAAAATGTACTTAGAGAGGGAGAAAAAGAGGGGGGGGGGAGAGGAAACAAAACAAGAAGGTATGGTAAAGCTCTAAAGTGCAAAAAGTGCAAAAAGTGATGTAAGAAAGTCAGAGTAAGAACTGAAATGAACAAATACTGAGTAGGAGATAAATAAAACGTTGATTAATTGGGCACCGGAAATGATCTTTTATCACACCAGAATGTTTTAGGCTTTAAATTAATACGCTGAAGTGTAAAGGATTTTTCTTCCCCCCCTTTTTTTTGGGGGGGGGGGTTCAGTTCCTAGTTGTAATTATTTCCTTTTAATCTTTATGTGGCAATTTTCTAAAGGCCCCCCCCCCAAAAAAAAAAAAAAAAAAAAAAAAAAAAAATGGAAGGGGTGCTTGCTTTAAGAGTGTTTACGTTCCTAATGGCCATGGCCTTTAACCTTCTATATTTTTATGTTGTCAGTTTTTAAGGACCTCCTCCGCCCCCCCAAAAAAGAACCTATAAATGTTATTGAATGTGATTAATACCATGAATACCCTGCGCTATTTTATGATGTTAAAGGGGAATCCAACCCAAATAAACACTTGTTTTTAGAGGAAAAGGAAAAATCAGACAATAGGTCAAAGTTTAAACAATATCAGACAAACCATAAGAAAGTTGTGAATATATAAAAGTTGTAAACATTGGTAATCACTATATACCCATGAAGACTTCAAATTGGCCGCATACGTGATGTCATAATGATGTAAGGGAAGGACCACTCTTCCATGTACAGAAATAATTAATTGACTAAAATGTCTTTTTCAAAAGTTTTACTTCAAATTGTATCTTTCTTTCATGAGGACATAAAACATTATACTAACAGGTTTATATTACGGCCCCAATGGAATTTAGGAGAAAACCAAAAATCAAAGTACAAGGCCAATGGGAAAGTTGTCCTTGCAGCCTCGCCCCTTGTCATAATTTACTTACCCATTGTCAATTTGAAATCTACATACTAGTAGCCTTAGGGATCTTAATTTTAAAGCAGCCATAACTTTATTTTGCTTATCCGATTGCTTTCAAACTTTCACCTTTCTTATTTTTCTCCTTTTCCACACAACATTTTATGACCAAGGCTGGATTCCCCTTTAACACTGAATATGAATCTTTGTGTAAATGAATATTTGTGTAAACTTTTCTGAGCACAGGCTGAAAACAGAGAAGTAGATTGATCCACAATTGATGAGTTTTCCCTGCATTTCTGGCTATATGTGGTTATCAAGGCAATGCACTCTCTGACAAATGCAAAAAAAAAAAGGTTCTTGCACATCTTTATCTCAAGGCCAATGTGTGAGCCATATTTCATGCATGAGAATTGGTTTGAAACTGATGAAGTAGTTCTAATTGCAAGGTTTTTACCTAAATTTTGCCATATAATATGTTGTTACCATGGCAAAACAATTTCTGAAACACACACAAAAAGTGCCTTGTACATCTTTACTTTAATACCAATGTGTGTGCCAAATTTCATGTGAATTGATTGAAAACTGATGAAGCAATTTGAATTGTAAGGTTTTTTTTCCCAATTTTCACCAAATGTTATGTTGTTACCATGGCAACAAAATTTCTGAAAGACACACAAAAATGTGTCTTAGACATCTTCACCTCAAGACCAATGTGTGTGCCAAATTTCATGAGAATCTGATGAAAACAGAGGAAGTAGTTCTAACTGCAATATTTTTACCTTATTTTTGTCATAATACACTGTTACCATGGCAACACAATTTCCAACACATGCAAAAAATGTATATGGCACATCTTTACCACAAGACCAAAATATGTACATACACACCAACATTCAACCCCCTCCACCACCACCCTTCGGCTTGTTTAGCATCTGCATTCAGATATTTAGTGCATTGAGATGTGAGGACAAACAGAATATTTGTTCAAAAAGGGTCTGAATTCAAGAACTAAACCAATGCAAAATAATGCACTGCTATTGAGTTTTGCACTAGCGCTAGTCTATATATCAGACCAATCTAAACTCATAAATTCTGACATTTTCACCCATTTTTTTCACTGTTCCTGCAGCCAGATTTTTTGGAGCATACCCCATTTTTAATTCTCATACATAAACAAAGGTCTGGAGAAAAAATCATGCTTTTGTCCACCGTGTCCACAAGTAGGGTGTTTTTGACGCTAACAGACCGGACTATAAGGTTAATCAAGTATTAGTGAACATCCTGCCTGAGTTTCAGGTCACATGACCAAGGTCAAACGTCATTTAGGGTCAATGAACTTTGGCCAAGTTGGGGGTATTTGTTGAATTACCATCATAACTTTGAAAATTTATGGATCTAGTTCATGAAACTTGGACATTAGGTTAATTTAGTACCACTGAATATCCTGTGCGAGTTTCAGGTCACATGACCATGGTCAATTGTCATTTAAGGTCAATGAACTTTGGCCGCGTTGGGGTATTTGTTTAATTACCATCCTAACTCTGAAAGTTTACGGATCTAGTTCATAAAACTTGGACATAAGAGTAATCAAGTATCACTGAACATCCTGTACGAGTTTCAGGTCACATGACCATGGTCAAAGGTCAATAAAGGTCAATGAACTTTGGCCGTGTTGGGGGTATTTGTTGAATTACCATCCTAACTCTGAAAGTTTATGGATCTAGTTCATAAAACTTGGGATATAAGAGTAATCAAGTATCACTGAACATCCCCTGTGAGTTTCAGGTCACAAAACCAAGGTCAAAGGTCAGTTAAGGTCAATAAACTTAGGCCATGTT
Source organism: Lytechinus pictus (assembly GCF_037042905.1). NCBI lineage: Eukaryota > Metazoa > Echinodermata > Echinoidea > Temnopleuroida > Toxopneustidae > Lytechinus > Lytechinus pictus. Next base: position 8,998,179 of record NW_026974140.1, on the reverse strand, counting down.
GGGGTAATTGCTGAATTGCCATCATAACTTTGAAAGTTTATAGATGTGGACATGGGTGTAGTTGACAAGTCTTAAGTCACCGTTCAAATGTCATTTATGGTCAATGAACGTGGTATTATGTCATTATATGAATGGTGTTTTTGTGAATGATTATTTTATAGTAGTTTTAAAAGTTAGCACTGCTGCTATATTAAATCGCGTAATGCAGGCGAGACTGCCATAGGTGTTCCATTTGTTTAATCACAGAATACACTTTTTCATTCCCAGAGGTTGGCAGGTCTGCTAATCAACCTAGGTGCTCAGCAATGCCTTCTACTTGCTCCTTTTTCCGTCAGAATGTATTTCATGAAGAAAAGTCTGAATTTCTCAATTAGGTCCTGGCACTTGGTCTAGTACTTTTCCTTTTAAAAAAAAATGAAGATCCATATTTTATTTTTTGAAATGAAATCTAATAAAGAAATACTCCAAAAATGATGCCCAATTGATTGTGGGCCCGGCAGCCACTGGGCAGCGCCATATTGACGTAGCTCTATCCCTTATTGTTGAAAGCCAAATGGGGTAACAGAAACTCCCATCTTTTAACATCTTTTGGTCTGACGCGGCCAGGGTTTGTACCTCCTTGTTGTGAGACGGACCACTACCAGCTTAGCGTACACACCGGTGTTTACACTACTTAACAATACTTTGACTTTTTAAATTCTCCTAAAATAAAATTCAATGATCTTTGAAGACAACAATATTCTCTGTTCCATTTTTGGGGGGAGACCCAGTATAAGAATGCCTTCATCTGTAATTATTATCCTTTCTTCTGTAGCCAGTCATTATTTTGAAAAATTGTAACCATGCCAACCTGATTAGTTATTGTTACTTTTTATTCAAGTCACAATAATTTTTTATTTTTCACCAAAATTCAATGGTCTTACTCTTTTTGAAGATGCCTAAAGCAACTGTGCAAACATAAATGTTAATAATTATAATGGAATGCGTTAAAATTCCTGTTTTCTCCTCTTTGAGGGATATTTAACAATTGTATGACCATGATATTGAAAAAAAAATTGTAATCACAAAATTAAAAATACTTGTAACCATGCCAACGTTGTTATTCCTTTCAGTCTGGTCACAATAAACCTCTAGTAACGCCGACCAAGGAAGTTGGCAGCATGGGATCAAATGAAGAATACAACCTCACTGCCAGAATGAAGATGTTTGTACATCTACGACAAGATCTTGAAAGGGTGAGTGTTCAGTTTTCCTGTCGAATGAATTTCATTATGAGGCATCACTGATGTGCCCACAATTACACTTACAGAGACTCCAACCCCAAACACCTTCTGATCTGGAGATTCTCCCGCCTGGATCCCCTAGCAAACTGGAGACTCCAACTTGATCACGAGCGCGAAGTCCCTTACGGCCGGGGTCCAGGTCTCGCTAAAAGGGCCCAGGAAGCTTTAGGATTCTAGATGCTCTCTCATGCTATCTCAGGCTAATTTTTCAATATTGATGGCAACAGTGGCGTAATGAGCCAAAACTTTGAGGGGGCTTGATATGGTGTATCCCATAAAATTCATAAAAAGTTGCGAGCGATCAAAAAATTTGACACTTTTACTTTAAAAATCCAACTTTGTGATAGATTTTGACATCATATTAAAAAATTGATATCATATTTCACCCTTCTCTCTTTCCTTTTCTGTTTTGTTCTTGGTCGTGATTTTTTTTGGGGGGGTGGGATGTACACCTTAGAATGGTACTTAGTAATTAACAATTCAATGAATCAAATCAACACGTACGGTAGGCCATAGGAGGACCTAAGGAGGGATGATGCTAGCTAGCTAGCTCGCACCCGTTAAATGTACGAGTACGAGATCGCGCGGAGCGTTGACGCTCTACTTTCATGTAAGTCTTAACTTGAATATCGGCTTGGATATGAAAATTTGATTCCAGTTAGTTTAAAAAGGTGTTTGGGCGGGAGAAAGATAATTTAAGCAGGAGAAAACACATCTTAAGCGGGAGATATTAAATCTCAAGCGGGAGAACAGGAGATTTTGCGAAAATGGGCTTTCGGCGGGAGATCTCCCGCCGAGAGCGGGAGAGTTGGAGTCTCTGCACTTAGAACCACTGCTAGTATACCAATCATTATCAATTCAAAGTTTTAAAACTGGTTTTGTCCGCGTGAACAAGGGTGGCCGGATTCACCTCAAACTCGCAGCAATCGCCTTTATACCCCACCCTCCACCTTCCCTGATTCAGTGCATCCATTCCTCCAACCTCACCCCAACCCTCCTACTCTCCTCCTCCACTTGCCTCTTCCATGTCTTCATTGACCATCCCCTCCTCAAACCACCCACCTCAAACTCAAAAGGCCCTTCTTAAAGGACAAGTCCACCCCAACAAAAAGTTGATTTGAATAAAAAGAGAAAAATCCAACAAGCATAATACTGAAAATTTCATCAAAATTGGATGTAAAATGAGAAAGTTATGACATTTTAATGTTTCGCTTTAATTTCACAAAACAGTTATATGCACATCCTGGTCGGTATGCAAATGAGGAGACTAATGACGTCATCCACTCACTATTTCTTTTGTATTTTATTATACGAAATATGAAATATTCTAATTTTCTCCTCATTGTCAAGTAAAACAACGATTAATTCCTCTCTGAACACGTGGAATTAGCATTTTTTAATATTATATGGTTCAGTCAAGTTGGTCCGTATTGTGAAATTTGTAAAAAAATGAAATATTGTATAATTCAAACAATAAAAAACAAAAGAAATAGTGAGTGATAGACATCATCGACTGACTCATTTGCATGTCACTTAGTTGTGAATATCACTGTTTTGTGAAAAATGAGCAAAACTTTAAAATACCATAACTTTCTTATTTTACATCCGATTTTGATGAAATTTTCAGCGTTATGCTAGTTTGATTTTTCTTTATTTATTCAAATCAACATTTTTCTGGGGTGGACTTGTCCTTTAAAGCATGCCAGTCACCCCTCAGAACGTGCCCATACCAATGTACCCCATTCGCCTTTGTCAACCAGTCATCTCTACTTGAAATTTTATTCGTTCTCTTATAATAAGCAGCCAAAATAAAGAGAAAACACAAATTTATTATCTTGCTAGGAGATGCATAACCATAAAACTTCCTATAGAAATGTGGCCTTGGCCCCAAAACATAAAATTTAAGGCTTGCAGGACAATTATTCACAGGACAGAACTTTTTTGCCATGAGCAAAAGGAAACTAATTTCCTCTGCTCATGGAAGTATATATGTCAAGACAATTTTGTTATTATTTCCATTGAAGTGGTTCTATTCATTTTGAATTGTATTTGAATCTGGTTTCCCCTTTTAAACCCAGTATTTCAGGGTTTAAAAAGATAGTTCCCAGAGAGGTACTAGTGAAGTGTATGTATTTTTGATATCCTTTAGCAAAGCTGCCAAGTAGTACTGATTGTCAGTATTAAGTTCTGAAAAATGAGAAGAATACTGATCGTTTCATGCAAAATTCAGATTTCTTAATTTTCAGTTTTATGTGTTCTATGGTATTTGTTTAAAGATATCCTCTCGAGAAATCACCCAAAATACTGTCTTGCCCAGGTTGGCAGCTCTGCTTTGGTTGATAAAGATTACTCTTCTCAAAGCTTAACAGCCTCTGTTTGTGTTTTGTTTTGCCAGGTGCGGAACCTTTGCTATATGGTGCAACGACGAGAGAAGTTAAGCCGTCAGCTGAGCGTATTGAGTCAAGGGATATTCCGCAAGCAGTACGACATGCATATAGCTGGGCTGGACAGATACTCCGAGGAAGATTTGGCATGGGCCATCAATGCCGGGAAATTTGCCATTCACTTGCCAGTCTCTGACTCAGAGGCTACACTAACAGACACTTCTACGTCAACGTCCAAAGACTGCGACACGGACGATAGGCTGTCCAAAGATTGTGATACGGACGATCGAAGCGAGCGGGAGAACGAAGGGGGTGCTTCGGAAAGGACGGCGGAAACGCAGAATGGTGCTGACACCGATGCAATATCAAGCGCAGGAGAGGAGGACAGGAGAAAAGAAAGTGACAAGGAATGCAACGAACAGGAAAGTGAGGATGAGAAAATGGAGGCGGTAGAAGCGGCGGATGAAGTTGTGGAATCGGAGGAGGAAAAGGACAAGGCTGTGAAAGGAGACGATGATGAGGAGTTTGAACTGGAGTCGGTGAAGGGGGAGGAGGAAGAGAAAGAGGTTGAGACAGGAGGGGCGAAGGAGGTCGTTTCTGAAGAGGAGGAAGGGGATAAAAAGGAAGTAAAGGAGGAGGAGGAAAAGGAAATTATCTTGAAGGAAAATGTTGAAGTGGCTAAGGAATCCCCAGATAAATTAGAAGCGGAGCAAGAAGAGGTAAAGGTAGAGAAAGTGAAGGAGATTGAGGAAACCACTAAGAGAAGAAGGTCACGGGCGAGGGAAGTGGAGGAGGAAGCAGTGAGGAAATTGAAGACTAGGAGACGGTCAAGATCGAGGGAAGGGGACGAGGAGAAAAGGAAGAATAGGAGAAGTGTGAGGGAAAAAGAAGCAGAGAAAGTAGAAGAAGACAAGGAGGAAAGTTGGAAGAGTAAAAGGGGTTTAAGGGCAAGGGAAGTGGAGGAGGAAGAGAAGGAAGATGAAGAACAGGTGGTTAATTTTGAGAATAAAAGAAGACTTCGGGGGAGGGACATTAAGAAAGAAGAGGAACCGGAAGAAGTGGGGGATAGTTTGAAGAGTAAGAAAATGATAGATTCAAGGGAGGTGGAGAAGGACAAAATTGAAGAGGATGAGGAGAAGAATTGGAAGAATAAAAGGAGGCTGAGAGCAAGAGATGTAGAGGAGGAAGTGAAAGAGGAGGAGGAGGAGGAAAAGAAGGAAATAGAAGAGGAGGATGTTAAGGATAATTGGAAGAATAAAAGGAGATTAAGGACAAGGAACGCGGAAGAGGAAGAGGAAAAGGAGGACGAGGAAGAGGAGAAAAAGGAAATAGAAGAAGAGGATGATTCGGATAATTGGAAGAATAAAAGACGGTTAAGGACAAGGAACATGGATGAGGAAGAGGAGGAAAAGAAGGAAGAGGACGAGGAGGAGAAAAAGGATGGGGATCATTGGAAGGATAAAATTCGGTTAAGGGCAAGGGACTCGGAGGCGGAGAAAGAAGAAGAGGATGATGAAAAGAATAGGAAGGATAAAATGATCTTGAGGTTGAGGGATGTTATGGAGGATAAGGTAGAAGATGAGGAGAATAAGAAGGATAAACCAAGGTTAAGGGCAAGGGACTCGTCAGAGGAGGAAAAGAAGGAATGGGAAGAGAAGCCTGTTGAATTCAAGCATAAAAAGTTAAGGGCAAGGAACCTAGAGAGAGAAGGGGAGGAGGTGGATAATTGGAAGAATAAAAGAAGGGTTAGGGCTAGGGACATTGTGGAGGAGAAGACGGAAGAAGAGATAGATGAGGGGAATTTAAACAATAGGGTGAGAGATGAAGAGAAAGAAGAGGAAATTTTGAAGAATAAGAGAAAGGTTAGGGCGAGGGAAGAGAAAGAAGAGGAAAAGTTGGACATTTGGAAGAGTAAAAGAAGGGTTAGAGCAAGGAACGAGGAGGAGGAGAAAGAAGAAGAGGAAAAGGAGGCAACTTGGAAGAGTAATAGAAGGGTTAGAGCAAGGGACGAAGAGGAAGAGAAAGAAGAAGAGGAAAAGGAGGAAACTTGGAAGAGTAAAAGAAGGGTTAGAGCAAGGAACGAGGAGGAGAAAGAAGAAGAGGAAAAGGAGGAAACTTGGAAGAGTAAAAGAAAGGTTAAAGCAAGGGACGAAGAGGAGGAGAAAGAAGAAGAGGAAAAGGAGGAAACTTGGAAGAGTAAAAGAAGGTTTAGGGTGAGGGAGGAGCAGAAGGAAGAAGGGACGGATGAGGGGAACTGGATGAATAAGAGAAGGATAAGGACAAGGAATGAAGATGAGGAAAAGGAGGAAGAGGAGGATACTTGGAAGAATAAAAGGTTAAGTACAAAAGAGATGGAGCTGGAAGAGGAGCATTGGAAAAGCAAGAGGAGGCTACGGATACGAGTGGTTGACAAAAAGGAGGACGACAGTCGGAACGATGAGAGGGAACTTGTGAATAATGTGTCTGCTGGAATTAAGGAAGGAAAGAACGATTATGGAAAAGAATCGATGTATGAAGAGATGGAGGAAAAGGTTGAGGCGGAGGAGGAAGGGAATGAGGAAGAAACAAGAGAGGAAAGTGGTTCGAAGGAAGAAGAGCCTGATGAAGACGAAGACGCTACAGACTTGTTACTGCAAATCAATGAAAAGATTAAAGAGTATGACGAAGAGGAGGAAGACCCAGTGCCACATTTGAATCAGGTCGAAGAAAGAACGAAAGGCGTTGTGATAAAGCACAACAATTACATTAGCAATCTAAGGCTTGTGAGCCCACATCGAAGCAGAGAGTCCTCTGTTAGCAATGACCGCTGCAGTTCACCTAGGAGTGTGGACGCAGATGAATCGGATATTGACGATTCAGATTCGGAACACTTTTTCATCAGATCTTCGTCTCCGTTGCGTCTTGAAGCGAGAAGGGAGGAGATATTGAAAGACGATGTGCGCTCGGAGACGTCCTGTAGCGCGTCGAAGGATGATGAATACTTGGAAGGACCATTTTTGAGACCCGTTGAGGATTCAGTGACTAGCAATGACACGGAGCACAGACACAGTGAGGGTGATCCTCCCAACAGGCCGTCCCTCAAGCGGAAAATATCTTTGAAAGCCATCCGCGAGGCAGAGATGCGCAAGAACGGCATGTCCAAAAAGCGAAAGCGAGACTCGCACCATCGCAAAACGAAAAACAGGAAAAGGAGAAGCAGCGATGACATCAGTGATCAACCAGTGTACAGTATTGTTAGGACTCCCACTCGGGATTCACCGAGTAAGATTTCCATCAAGATCCACAGCCCGTCAAAGATCTCGCCTAAAAAGCTACAATTAGACGAGGAAGCCACAAAACTGAGAGAGCGTATCCTAATTAGTGCCTCGCCGCGACCTAGTCTGAAAAGTTACCGTATCCCTAAAAAAAAGCCAGTCATCTCACATACATTGTCCAATGGACCTGCTAAGAAGGAAACCCCGGAGATCGATCCGTTCGAGTTCGTCGACGAGCTCGACGAACCCGCGCACCAACCGGAGACGAGAAGCAGGAAGAAACTGATCGAGGATGAGATAGACAGTGAGAGCAGCTGCAGTGATAGACAATTTGAAAACGTCGACAAGGAGGTGAGCTTGTGTGTCCAGGGGCGGGATTCCCCTTACAAAGGGGGCGAGGAAGAGAACGAGACCCCTGCCAGTCTGACGACGGCCCAGGCAAACATTGCAAGGGAGGAGAGGTTGAAGAAGCGCAACCTCAGCTCCAGGATTCGCGATGCAGCTGTACGTTTCCTGAATTCAACTATCAATCTCTAGCATTCACTTTGCCAGTGACAATAAACCCGCCTCGTTCAGGGATAACTGTTACATCTCAGGCATCTCCTGAAGACCAAATCTGCATGGTTTTAATGGCTTCTCTTATTCTTTCTCTTCTCGCTATCTTGAGGTGGACAAGGTTTAAGGTACAGGGTACAGCATAGAAGAAGCTGTGATGTGAGTAGTGCTTAGCACTCCAAGAAGTTCTTATCCGCTATTTTGTAGTAGCTTGGTAGTAGCATGAACAAACCTTGTGGAACAAGCTAATCATGCATTATTTTTCATTTTTCATCTCATTATCATGGGTAATACTGAATGTAATAAGAAAGATAGATTTTAGAAGACAATTTCAATGAAGGAGGAATTATATTCAACATGCAAATAATTACTATTGAGTGAGTTTTAAGATGAAAAGTGTTTATGTTCCATTGTTGCTATTTTTCAATGTTCATATTGTACAACGCCTGCTTAGCTTGTACGCGAGCAAATGGGAGACTGAATGTCAAACATGCGTACTATTGCACACACAACGTACCATCCAAAATGTACCGTTGCACAGCTTTAGTAGGTGATGTCACAATACGATTCAATTCATTGCACTCAGTAAAAAAAAAATGAAGGTGAAATACGCGTATAGCCTGCTGGCTAAATGCGCAATGCTGCCCAAGGTCATGTGCACTTGTGAGATTTTGCTTTTCGCTTTCAATATTTTTGCTCCCTTTTTATAGATTACTGCAGGGAAAAACTCTTGTTTTTTATATTTTCGCTAAACTCCGAGCCGTTGTACAACACAAATAGAGAATATTCTTATCCGTGCAATGGTGCGAGATTTCGCATTCGGTGAAAGAAAGTGACACTATTCAGCTCGGCTAACATCTCGTTGAATAGAGCATCTTTCTTTCACCTCATCGAAATCTCGCACCATCTCACTCATGCCTATTCGCTATTTGTTTACTGTCTCTTCATAATCTACATGAATATTTTTATTAGATCGGTGGTTCTGGATATGGGGCTGAAGCTCCCATTATGGCAATTTGGTGGATTTTTCAAGGTAACTCTTGATCCCATTATTAAATTTAGTTATTTTGAAGACTTCTGTGGTATTACGATGCATCACCATGATTTATTCTGCTATTTGGTATAGAAATTTACATCATGATCAAAGGATTGCCTCACTGTCGTGTTTGCATAATTGACTACATAAATCATAATGTAGGGTTTGGGGTATATAACAAAATGGGGTCTAATTATTGGGTAGGAGAAGGCAGTGATTTGTTCTGCATAGCTGCCAAGTAGTACTGGTTTTCAGTAATTATTACTTAAAAAGGAGAAAGAATACTGGCGGTTTCAGGCAAATTACTGATTTCTAAAGTTTTAGTTTATGTGTTGTCCTATGGTATTTCTGTGAAAATACTGATTTTTTTACCAAAATACTGAAATTCAGCCTTTAAAATAATGAAATGTTCTTGATCAGTTTGGCATCTCTGGTTCTGTGATTAGGGTTTCTCTGAAACTGTTTAAAAAATAGGGTTTTATTTGCTGAGATTAAATCAATAAATAATGATTCTTTATTAAATTTAGAATTGTGATTTGGACATGAATAAATGAATGTTATTCTGTTAATTTCCTAGGTACTTGTAAACTAATTACAATCATTGATTTTCATAACTCAATGATTTATTCTGCTATTTGATTAATATCATGGTCAAAAGATTGCCTTACTATCACACTGGTTGTTTTAAATTGTAATTTTTATGCAGCGTATTCCAATTTTGGGCTCACTCTAAATTGGAACAAAAAAAGGGAAGCTTCATGGAAGGGGCCTCTTTCACAAATTTAGCGATTGACTTTGCAGTTGATTTGTATGCTTGATTGCACATCATGATCAATGCAATCAATCATAAAAATCAGATCAATGTTTGATTGCAATGCTTTGTGTAACAAGGTCCCTTGCAATTAATAAGAAACCTAGTTGAGAACCACTGATCGTAATGCAATCCAATTATAGTCAACTTAGCTATATTAGAGTGTTGCACAAACACTTGAAAATTAATTTCAGTAGTTTGTGAATCACCCTCTTATGGAGTTAAACAATTAGTTTCTTTATAGTTTTGTCGTACATGCAAAAGACGAGTGTTGCATTTGACAGTTATTTCAATATATGGTTTCATTCGAGAAGTTGGTGGTTATTAGTGCACATCTGAACAATGATTTAATCTTAATGTACTATTTTAAAACCTGACAGTACATACCCATATAGTATTAGAAACAGAATTGCTGAAGGTAATACAAATTCATGCGTAAATCTATGTGAAGTTTCGAATAGACAAGTCTGGGTCCCGTAACGCAAAGGTTAGAAATTACTCATATGCTTGATTTTGACTAGTGATTGTACATTGTAGTCAATGTAATCGATTGTGAAAAAATGTTCTACGATGATTGCTAAGATTTGGGTTACTGGCTGTTAATATCTTGTATCTCAAGATTAACAAATTTTGAGGAGAACTTCAAAAAAGCTTGAGTTCAGAGTTCTGATATAATAGGTCGCAACCTGCTGTAACATAGAGCTCTAGTGATAGATTGTGGGACTAATGTTTAAGATTGATCGTAAATCAAAGTAATCAATTTTAGGAATCTGCCCCCTGATCAATCTCTAGGCTTTATATTATAATCACTCGCACACTTGAAAGCAAACCAATTATATTGCACAATGAAGTGGTCCGTACGGCTGCATAGAAACTTTGTTAGTACTAACAGTTATTAGGCCCAGTCACATTTTTTGGAATGTGATGTCAAACCTTGATCCAAGATGGAAAAATAAGGCGTTGTTGTGACATTAGGCATTGCTGCAACATCACTAGTTGTAACAGGGGCCTCTGTTATTGCATTGTTGGGACTATCATTTTTTTTGTACGGCCGATAATGGTTATGGAGAAAAAAGTATTGGGCATTAACACTTAACAGTAATATTGTAATCATCTTAGGAAATTGAAAGTATAGGATTCTGGTTCTTTGTAGTTCTTGAAATTATTTGTACAGATCCCTAAACCCATTTTTGTAAGTCCGGTGGCCGTTTCTTAAAGCTTTTCGCAAGTTACGGAGGACTTTATGAACAACTGATGACCCTTGTGCTATGTAGCTGACTTATCACGTGGAACGTGTTCCAGTCGTGCGTAAAATTTTGCATGACTTTAAGAACAGCTTTATGAAAGACCACCCAGTTGTATGCTACATATATAAATGCATGTTCATTTTAACATTTTGTATTTTGTCTTCACTATTTACATGTTGATTTTGAAAGGCAATCCGAAAATTGGAAATTACCGGTAATCATTTTGTGTGATAGATACCTATTAAGAATGGATATACATTTGGTGAAAGTCTGGAATCTGACACAATTAGATGAAAATTATTGAAAAATCAGGGATTCACCAACTCAACTCAATTCTCAATAGGCATTTTTACAGTGGATGTGACATGTTCATTCCCTAGAAAATAGAAATGTTCAAAATTTCCTGAAGTTTGCAATTTCGTTTAAAGTTTTCTTTTCTCTTGTGATTCACTATTCAAAATGCATTAATTGGCAGTTTAAAGACAACATTTTCATGAGTCGTAAATTTTAAACATTGCCTTTGGAACAGAGTGGTCCCTGTAATGGATTCAATTGTCTATGGCCTGATTTCTGAAGTCTAGTTTAACTTGGGCCATGGTCTAACTATGTCTTAAAATCAAAAGAGATTACAAGTTAAATAACATCAAGAGTGTCTGTCCTCTTGGAATGGCAGTGAGTTGCAATAGATGTGGATTTTTGTAAAAGTTCTGAAATATGTATTTATTCTTCTATTTCAAGTGATATGTCATTTTCTCAAATGTTTTCTTTTCTATTAAAATTAAGGTTTTAAAATATTTTATTTAGAATATTTTTCAATTATTGTCATAACAAATTGGAATAGCAAACAACCACAGAAAATACTCATTGTCAGATACTGCACCTCCAGTGCCATGTTATTTGTAAAGAACCCCAGTACTTTGATTTTCTAGATTGAAAAAAAAAAGGATAGAAAGAAAGTTCTTCCCCCATTTGTTTGTAATAAAGGTCACATTGTACAAAACATGACATTAATACTGGAAATACATAGCACTAGGCATCCAGTTAATCCCTGTAGTAAAAAAGAAGTCAGATTTAATAAAATGTCCACTAAGTGGCTAGTATTTCAAATAGTGTTTGTTACGAGACAGCAAAGGTATTGAAATTCTGAAGTGTTCTTTTGTCACCAAAAAGAAAAAATAATTTCTCATGTTTAAACCAGTCTACATAACCTTATCGGTGAACAAGATTATCTTTTTACTTACATGAATATCAAGATGTGGGGCAATGCTCCGGATTGTAATTATTTGCATGTTGGCAGGGTTTGTTGTTGAGGTTAATATGTCATCGAAATGATTAGTTTAGATAGGAATTACATGTCTTTGTGTCCCCGCAGTTCTGTATCAGCTCATGTTATGGGCCCGGTCTCACGAAGCATAGCAATTGAACTTTTACAAATGATTGCTCATGTCGGTCAATGTAATCGATTGTTGAGCTCAACCCTCTAATCAATGCTATGCTTCGTGTTACAGGTCTTAACAAAGAGTAAGACGACCACAATTATGGAAAGCCAGCAACATCAACATCTAAAATGCACATTTGTTCAAAATATTTCTGGATATGATTTATATTCATATATTCATTGTTTCCTTGGAAATTCAGTGTGCTTCTCTTTCTTTACAAAGGACATTACATGTGCAAATTTCCTGTAGAAAAAAAATGGCATTGACGGGTTTCCATATTGTCGAGGTCGATCGGATCAATAGGAACTCTTTGTAAGACGGCCCAGGGGGACTTAAGATGTTCATTAATGATATATTCATACAGATACGATTACTTATTTTGTGGCTCAGCTACCCCTTGTGTGTAGTCCTATTCATAATTTCTAGTGTATTTTGTAATGCAAGTACCACCGTGTAGTGTGTGGTATTTGAAGTGCATGATTGAAGAATATTGGTCCATAATACGAGCTGAACAGCTGGCTATGGGGTTGATTGTAACATTCAATACATTGATCCTAATGTGCAGTCAATTACAAAAGTCAGTCGTAGGATCGTTCACCAGGCTTTGTGTTAATGGGGCCTTAGTGTACATGGAGCTCACTCCTGTGCAATTGACGATCTGGGTTGTATTGGATATACTTTGAATAATGGAGAGAAAAATCAGAATAAATAGCCCTATTTTTCCCTACTTTGTGCTTCAAAATCATTCTTTATACCAATGTTTTCATGTGAAAATGCAGAAAGCAAACTATTTTTCATATGCTGTACATTGAGATAATTTCCAGTAGATTTGTAAATAAGATGCGGAAAGAGAGCCAAATTTAAAAACTTCTATATGGGAAATGCTCTTAATGAGAGAAAAATCTAGTTGTAAACTCAATAATTATGTATATGTTCACAGTGTATATATATTTTGCCTGTATGTAAAGAAAATGTGTTATAAACATCAAGTTGAAATGAAATTGGATTTAGATCCGGTCATCTATCAAGAGGACTTGTTCTGGGTTGGAAATAAATGTTTCAAAACTCAAAAAAGAACATTCAACTTTTGCGGTATAATTGTAATATTTGATTTGTGTCGGTGATGTGTGTTCCGTGTGTATTGGTGTCATCACTGATATTATTTGAAAAAATTGTAGTTACCACTAAATGCAAGTAAATATTCATGATGCAAACATGCAAATTATTATGTTTGGCCCCAGTTTGTAAAATTGCTGTTTAGGAGCATTTTTCATATTTCATGAATTGAGGGTGCCCTCCCCCCAAAAAAATTCTTGGTCATATCTTTTAACATAGACAAATGATTTATAGCATTTCATTTACGTTATTTCATCAGTTACTTGTTCTTCCCTATTTTAACACCTAATATAATCTGAACAATTCATGTGTACATGACGAATTTAAGTGTCAAAACCCAGTTGCGCAGAAGAATTGGTCACAATTTGTTAAATTCAATCCCAACAAAAAATGGATTTGAATAAAAGGAGAAAATCAAATTAGGAGAATGCTGAAAACTTAATCGAAATCAGATGTATAGTAAGAAAGGAAAATTAATGACATTCAAAATTTTTTACTTAATTTCACAATATGGTAATATATCTTATTTTATGCAAATAAGGTAATCAATGATTGTATATCTCATGATTAAATTTACTATTTTCCAAGTTGGAAGATGAATTTTTTGTTTGATCAGAGATTCATAATCCCCATTTTTCGTCAGTGATCTTACGAACTGGCTCAAACCTCTGCTGGTCTCCAAAATATTTCGAGATAATCACCTCAAGTTTGGATGTTTTTCAGACGCTCATAACTTCACACTTTGAAAGAAACCAGATCAATTATTTATACCAATTTAAAGCATTTATTCTATTCCTTTATAATATACAAAATTTTGTCTGCAATTCATCTTCATTCTTTCAATATTTGAAATGAAGTGCACATGTATGCATTTCAGAGGCTGCTAAGTTTGACCCAAACGGGGTAAAACCATGCGCACTGTTTTTTTAGCAGCACAAACCATATACGCGCAGCATCTAGGTTGGGTCTTTGGCCTGAGCGCACCATTCCAGAGACTTTATAGTACACAAAGAATGGTCTGAGGAGGGAGTTGAAATGGTTCGTAAGAAATTTAATGATGCTCTTATTCTTTCAATAATAAAATTTTTTATCTGAAATTTGGCAAATCGATAGAGTGAATCACTGGCTTTCAGAATATGCAAAAAAATTACGTTTGAGCCTGTTCATAAAATCACTGACGATTTAAGACAGAAATCCAGGGGGGGGCTGAATAATATGTAGTTACAATTAACATTTTATAAAGAAATTGACAAATTGGTATCCATATATGCTTTCTTTTACAATCACCTTTGTAAGATAAAAATAAAGAAATATCTTCAAACAAGATGCACACAAAAATCAAGATAAGAGTCAAATTAGTTCCTTGCAAGATTATTCCTTTTTATTTCATTGTCAAAGTAATACATGTACAATGTATTATATACATGGCATCAATTTCATATGCATCGCTGTTCCAACTTAATATGTATACTATATCAATCACGCATTATCCAACTTTACATAAATAAAGGAATTCTTCTTATATCGTACAGTAGGGGAGGAAATAGTTTGGCATAGCATTATCAGTTACAAGAAACAAGATCTATTGTTTCATGTTGTTATTCATACTGCTGGCAATTAACCAATCGGCATCGCTTATTTAAACATGAAATTAATCACAAGTCAATGCATCATGGACATAGAGTCCTGTAATAAATGTTGTAACTTTCTTATTTTACATACTGATTTTGGTAAGCTTTTCATGATTTTGGTAAGCTTTTGGTTTTGCTTGTTTGAATTTCTCTTGATTCAAATCAACATTTTTACTAGGGTGGACTTGACTTTTAAATGCATGGTTTGCCCCAAGGCTGTGATTATCGACAAACCTCAAAATCGATTGTATCTTTCTTGTAACAGGGCTTGATAAAAAAAATATGGACCCCAAAATATGTAATATTGATTTTTAATATCTTGACTCGATTTGTCCAAGAACATGTACATGTACACACAGAGTCCAATGCCAGCACACAGTATAAGGCATCGGAGCAACCAAATAAAAAGTTACAATACAACATACATGTACCTACTGATTTAACATTATACTTTTAAATTTTCAGAATATCAGTTTTGATAGTCCTCTTAATACAAATGAAATTAGAAATAGAGATGATGTACAAACTGTCCAATTCCATTTTTCACTGTCCAACTCCATTTTTCAAATGCATTTTCAATGGAGAGGATTGTATTATGCACAGTGGTGTGAAACTATGAACTAGAGTTAGGTTCACAGTGAAGGTTTAATCCGCAAGGGGATCCCGAATCCCCACCCCCTTTTTTTTTTTGGAGTGCGCAATCACAAGCGCATATTACCTATATGCGCCAATGCTGATTTCACAAAACAAGGCAAATGTGGATGCAAAATATGAATATTGTCCATGTGTTCAGCATTAACAAACTTTCAATAATTCTGTCGAATTTATGAATTTATGACAGAAAAATACTCAGTATTTTTAATTTTTTACATGACTGAATGTAGTTATTGTACAATTCAAGGCAGATATACTGTACATGAAATATTACCCAAAAATTGTAGCATTTCTATAGGAGTATGTAATCATCATAGCAGTTTGAATGCAAACTCCTGATAAAACATGTCATAAGGAAAACATAAGACTCTGCTTAAAGGTCAAGTCCACCCCAAGAAAATGCTGACTTGAATGAATAGAGAAAAATCAAACTAGCATAGTGCTGAAAATTTCATCAAAATCGGATGTAAAATAAGAAAGTTATGACATTTTAAAGTTTCGCTTATTTTTCACAAAACAGTGATATGCACAAATAGGTGAGTCAGTCGATGATGTCCATCACTCACTATTTCTTTTGTTTTTTATTGTTTGAATTATACAATATTTCATTTTTATAGATTTGACAATAAGGACCGACTTGACTGAACCATATAGTATTAAACAATGCTAATTGCACATGTTCAGGAAGGAATTAATCGTTGTATCACTTGACAATGAGAAAATTAGAATATTTCATACAATAAAATACAAAAGAAATAGTGAGTGGATGACGTCATAGTCTCCTCATTTGCATACCAGCCAGGATGTGCATATAACTGTTTTGTGAAATTAAGCGAACCTTTAAAATGTTATAACTTTCTTATTTCACATCCAATTTTGATGAAATTTTCATTGTTATGCTTGTTGGATTTTTCTCTTTTTATTCAAATCAACTTTTTGTTGGGGTGGACTTGTCCTTTATGTTGACCTTCCATATCAAAGCCGAAGCATTCTTTTTTTTTTCAGACCAGAATATGCAAACGTGTTATTTACATCTTCTACATCAAACAGATTTTTTCACGGTTCCAAAAGAATCACCTGTAGTATCTAAAGGCCACACCTAATGACAATATCAGCAATGCTGGGTCCTAAATGTTGCATAAACTTCCATGTGAATTTTGTCATTATAATAAAGGGGAAGTTTACCCTGACAAAAAGTTTATTGTAAACATAGCAGAAAAAAATATTGGTGAAATTTGAGGGAATTCCATTAAAGATTTTAAAAGTTATCTGAATGTCATTTTTTTTATTTGTAACATCATACAGCTTCCAATGTATCGTGAATTACAAAATTCAATGAAATGTCATTTTATCAAAAAATTAAAATATTTTTATTGTACCTTCAGATATCAACAAACAAATTATATCACTCCTGCTCCCGCAAGAAAAAAATTCTATTCATTATAAACCGTTAAAAAAAAAAAAGAAATGTATGCATTTATATTACATAACACATGGGGCAGCTGCTCGTATGTGACATCGCAAATACAAAAAATTAGTTATTCCGGGTGATAACTTTCTTAATCTTTATTGAATTTTCCTAAAACCTTCACCAATATTTTTTCATTATTTGTTCTGCTATTTTTCCAATAATGTTTTTGTCAGGTTGAACTTCCCCTTTAACTACAGGCAACAGGGCTCGGTTTTCAATTAATCATTCAAGTCAAAGTCACTGAAAATTCAGATTGAAATTATTCATGTAATGATCTAGTAAAATTTCTCTAAGAGGGCTATAACGAAATATAGCACACAGCATCACACACCTAAAATGAAAGTATGGAATATTACAGATGCAAAGTTAGACACGAATTGAAATCATACTGAGTCTATGCAAATGCTTTGAAAGTAATTTCAAGCTTTGCTTTTCAATAAAAAAGTGATAATATAGTAGAGCCAGACTACTTTATCTAATGTCAAAAACATGATTCATACATGCATAGTATGGCTACACAGGAAAATGTACAGCATTATAAAGCTACCATTCTCTTGGCTCTTGCTACACAACAAACACTTTTTTTTCTGAAATGCTGGTTAATTTGTGCGATTCCATGTTAATGCCCAGAAATAAACTGGGGATAAATGCAAAATATTACAATTTCCTTTTCCAAAAGACCATTGGTATTACATGGAACCAATGTTCAAGTACAAATCAAATGTTAGTCCTGGGGAGCATTTCGTGAAAGGATTTGTCAAACATTTATCCGACAAGTAGTGTTTTATCTGACAGTTACTATGGTAACAGTGCCTCTTAGCCAATCATAATCAAGGACTTGTTGGACAAACATGCTGATGAAATGCTCCTCTCAAGCAAAAAAATCCTTTCATTGCACACAAATTTGTATTTGATTTGTGTTCAAATGCCACTCTCCATCAAACCTGATTTTAGGAGTTACTCTTGATTTGCAAAATTTAAAAGTTGTTGGTTTCTTGCAATTTGCCCAATATGTATGTCCCGTCAATACTGTGGGACTTCTTTTTGTGAATTTGTGGAAGATTGTCACATCTTCTGCAATTCACTGATGATTTGCTTCGATCCATCTACATGTATATTGTGTGGAATGTTTGTCAGTGGACTAGTATTTCAGAACATGCAAATCTGCAGCATAAGCCATTAATTGAGGAATTACCATATATGAACCTTGAAGCTTACAAAAATGTTTATATTATTTTTGATGCATTACAAACAAAACAGATGAGATCAGATACAGTGGAGGAGAGCAGAGATGGGTTGTGGATGGAGGAAAGTGGAGGGAGAGGGTAGGGGTAAGGGCGATTGTCGCAATCATAAGGTGAATCTGGGCCCCGTCTTACAAAGAGTTCCAACTGATCCGATCAATCGCAACTATGGACGGCCAGCAACATCAACATGTATTATGCATGTTTTTTCAAACTATTTTCTAGCTATGATGTATATTCATGCATTGTTTTCTTAAAAATTCACTGTGCTTCTCTTTTTTTACAAAGGACATTGTGCAAATTTCCCGTAGAAAAATTTATGACACTGATGGATTTCCATAGAGTTACTTGATTGGATCAATCGTAACTTTTTGTAAGACGGGCCCCTGGTCACCCTCATTCAACAAGGACAAAACCGGAATAAAAACTTTGGATTACAGACTGAATGACATTCGATACGAAACTCGTCGATAACTTATTCTTGCTACATGGCACGACAGCATCATAGCATCATAGCATCAGTAAATTCCTCCACTAATTCAGAGATTCCAAATATTGAAGTTTATTGTAGAAATTGTTCTCATTTATTCTGTGTGGTAAAACACACACCTACATGTACATGTTTAAATATCAGTGGACAGGTTTCATTGAAAATGCAAAGATTTTCTACAGGTGCACATGTACATCATGATGAACAGTAACAAAGGTAACTTTTCTTCCAAGTACTTCCAGACAACCCTAAGTCCACCATGCATTGATAATTGCTCTCGACTTCATCAAACACTTGTAATACAAATGAGATGACTTGCATCCAAAATATATATTCACACATATACATAAATAATATCTTTATGAATGAACAATATCTACATTCCTTGAATAAAAAGCTGGGGGCTAAATGTATTTATTCCTTTGAGAGTTAAGAGCGACTAAAATACTCAATTAAATTCTAGGGGGGTGTTTCACAAAAATTTAAGTGTGAATTAGAGTCATGCTTTAATGCCAACACACATATGCTTGTAATTTTGATTGATAGATACATGTACGTTGTAGTGCCATACTGTGAGCATGATCTGGCTAATTTGGTGGTGAACTACATTATGAAGAGCTTAGTTCCAGAAGGTACTACATCCGCTTTTGATGAGAATTGAAATATTGATATACCAACATTATTCACTGAGGCACCTGTCTTTGCACAAAAGCTTTAACCTCAATTTTTTTAAACAACCGTTTAAAAATGCACCTAGTAATATCAATTTTCCAGACACCTGTACAAAATTCTGTACACAAATGCATTTTTTTTCTCTGAAGTAACAAAGATGGATGGAGTACCATTTGGGAATAAGCTCTTCATATAACCAAAATTTAAGTGCAACTCTGAGTCACCCTTTAATCTTTGTGAAACACCCCCTGGGCCCGGGCCCCGTAACAAAAAGGTTAGCGATTGATAGCTAATTTCAAAGAACAAATCTGATTGCTTCATACATGTAGTCAGTCTACTTTTAGCAAAATGCGCATGCAATGAGGATCTTGATTGGTCATTTCATTTAGCGATTAATCACTATCCTTTATGTTACGGCGCCCTGGTTGCATTTGATATACAATGCACCATCACATTGGTGATATCCAGCTCCTTGGACACAAGCTTCCACAGTGTTCAAAAACATTATGCTACAGCAACACCAACGAAACCGACTCCAGACCGATCATATCTCTTACATTATTTCCTATGACATACCATCGATCGCTTTGGAGTCAGTTTCGTTGGTGCGACTGTACATATTGTGTAGCATTATACATTAAAACCATTTTTGCATTGACACTGAAGCCTGATTAAGGGAGGAATGGCCACCTCAATTGAAAAGTTTCACACATCTTATATTCATCAGTATATATTTTCTCTTTAGTTCAGTAAAAAATTTACATAATTCACTATACTAATTCCTTGGCAACTGAAGAATACTGGATCATCTGTCACCGGCCTTAGCTATTAAGGATTTAATCAGCTTTCATGCTGCAAATTGGCAACATTCATATTTTCATTTCACTGCGGTATTTTACTTTATACAGTTGAAGTATCCAGATGTACATGTACATGTAACTAGAGATTGATGAAAATGTATTTAAAAGCTAGAAATTTGCCATATTTCAATCGAAAAAATAACCATTACATTTCAATCACAATGCCAATTTAGAAATTTCAGTGATTGTTCAATTTTTTAAAGCTATAATTAATAGCTCTGTACATGTATAATAGATATGAGCTGTATTGAAAGGGCCTATGAATGTGTAAAAATAAATCCACTATCTAATGCAGTGTGTCCCTGATAAAGAAACTAAATCAAAAATTGATGATTAATCATAATAAATTCAATCATATATACGACATATCACTTTAAAGCTTAGCATTCTCTTTCATCTGGTGGGTGTTTCATAAAGCTGATCATAAAATAGCGACTTTAAGAACGACTGGTGTACCTTTATTCAGCGCTAAACCATCGCCAATGAACATTATTGTGCATTGGATGTTCCACAAGAAAGGTTCACCAGTCATTCTCAAGGTCGCTCTTAACTTACCAACTGCTTTATGAATCTGCCCCCTGGTTTCACTTAAAAGTTTCCCAGGTAATAGGATATTGCTATTTGCATATATTTTACGAGACACATTAAAAGGCTTCTGATTGGTCGAAAACTTGGGTGGATACTGGCACTAATGACAGAACATATAAAAAACAATACATGACTTGTATAACTGAATCACAAATATACCTTTGCAATGTACAATTAAGTTATCAATGGAGCATATCTCGAAAAAAAATTATGTTTTTCAGAAGATACATGTAAATAATAGTTTGCAAATTATCCCCAGTTTCAATGTGAACTGCATCACATTTCTTTATCCATTGCATTTTTTTTTCAATTTGAAAAACAAGATTTAGAACCTTACAACCTAATCACATGGGGAAGACTCGCTAATATTTCATATGTAATCCTGTAAATTGAACCTACCTCACTTACCAGCTACTGGAAGCAAATAAATCCATAAATAAGAAAAAAAATGCATACTAAAGACTTCTCTCTGATTTATTTTCTCATCTCAGAATACCAGTATATTTGTTACAAAAGCCTACATGCAGCCCTTCATGTTAAATCAATAACTGAATTTCTAGTCAAGGTGGCTGTTTAGCAGATTTTCAAAACTGTCTTGAACTGCTTTATTATTTTCAAGGAAATGAAAGTGATACCATGATTTTAAAGATCTAGTTACACATAGTTTAGAATATTTTCAAGTCTCCGCTGTTCATTTTGACTGAAATTCCTACCAATAATTTATACCCACAGGGCACATACATGTATACCATTCTAGATATGAACAGTAATGACATTGGACGGTCTACGCCATGCACATACAACATGAGTGCTAACTAGATTTGAAACATGCACAAGATGGAAGCAACAATACATACACTCACTTGCATGGTTCCAGATATATATAAATTCAAGCTCCATAATGGTAAAATACAGGGTTATTTTAAAACTTTTATATTGAAACAAACTCCAACACACTATTTCAACATAATTATATATGCAATTTCAGTGCCTGTAAGCGATACAATTCTGCCATTTTCTGGCAAACTTTATATTGCCAACGGACCGGACAGACAAAAGTTTCTCTGGCATTAATTGCAAATTTGAGTTGTCTATATTTGCAATACTTTCGATCTATTATCAAATGAAAGCAAGATACAAATTGTAGCTAACTTATACAACTTGTTGAGCTGTTAAAAAGTCCAATCTTTTTCCACTGATAATACGATGAAACATACATTTCTTACTACCATCATACAAAAAGGGTGACAGTTTAGTGGTCGTGACTCTAGTCTTTTAATCAGGTCATGGGTTCAAATCCTCCTCCAAGACATTCATTTCCTTTGACAAAAAAATCCATACTGCTCTGCGCTCAACCCATGTGAGGTGAATGGGATGCCGGCGATGGGTTTATTCCCTGAAAGACACAGAAAAACAGCTACTCTGCTGAGGCCAGGATAATTATCCCACCTGATTGTGGAGCTCTTTAAAACATTTTGAATTTAAATAGCACCACATGGCCCGAGTCAGAGAGACTGGAAGGTCAGAATCTGTCCAATGTTATTGAATTCCAGAAATATTTTCCCATTCTGGTGGGCGTTTCATCAAGCTGTTTGTAAGTTACGAATGACCTTACACATTGACTGGTGACCCTTTCTTGTGCTAAAGATATCCTTGTGTAACCGACTTAGCACCCAAGAACATGCTCCAGTCATGACTGGTGACCTTTTCTTGTGCTACATGATCTATCCCTATGGAGCTGACTTAGCACCTAAGAGCATGCTTCAGTCATGACTGGTGATCCTTTCTTGTGCTAAATGATATCCTTGTGTAACTGACTTAGCACCCAAGAACATGCTCCAGTCATGACTGGTGACCTTTTCTTGTGCTACATGATCTATCCCTATGCAGCTGGCTTAGCACCTAAGAGCATGCTTCAGTCATGACTGGTGACCCTTTCTTGTGCTAAATGATATCCTTGTGTAACCGACTTAGCACCCAAGAACATGCTCCAGTCATGACTGGTGACCTTTTCTTGTGCTACATGATCTATCCCTATGGAGCTGACTTAGCACCTAAGAACATGTTCCAGTCATGACTGGTGACCCTTTCTTGTGCTAACTGATATCCTTGTGTAACTGACTTGGCACCTAAGAGCATGATCCAGTTGTGTGCAAAGTTGTGCATAAATTTACAAACAGCTTTATGAAACAGGTGTTCTGACGAGCAAAGGAACAGAAGTACATTCTGAAAGCACAACGTTTGGTATTCTTTTATTTTTATTTTAGCTTTCTCGCAATATTGACATTCATATCCTAACTTTATGTCAATGAAATTAAACTGTGATAGTGAAAACCCTTCATTGATTAGTGAACGCAGCAACTCAATGGACAAACGCCAGGGGAGCATTTCATAAAACAAATAGTCTGTGATTTTTAATGACTGTTATAAGCTACTGAAAATCCTTGCATCCGATTGGCAGAGAGCAAGTCAGACAGTGGAGATCACTGTTTGAACTCTTCATGAAATGCTCTCTAGTAGTTTGCAAGCTTAAGCTTGACCTTCAACCAGTCAATTTTACATATGGGCTATAAACATCAGTGCCTTTGTCGAATTCAAGATAAATGCCGGGTGTGATAGCAATTTTAAAATGATTTAATGAAAAATGATTTAATGAAAAATTAGCAAAATAAGCATTGTTTTCCACCCCGATGTTGGGAATTTTTCCAAGGTATAATAATATACTGTCCCACGTGTGCTTATCTGTGTTGGTGATCTTCAGTCTGATTGTCTATCAGCTTTAGTTTTCATAATTTCATAAAGTTCATTTTATGTAACTGTACCAGACCTTAATCTAGCATAATATGGTGAAAATAAACCTTGATTTTTTTTTTGCGGACACTCTCATCAAATCAGAGTTTATTGCAACTACTTTCATTAATCTTTCAATTGGTTTTTGATATGACGAAGGTACATGAATGGATAGGCCAGATAGAATATTTTAAAAAGTAATGTTTTTAAACTACTTAAAGCTACGGCGTGCACCTCATGAATCGTCGGGTGAAAAGAAGAGTGCCGATAGAGCAAACACTAAGAAGACGACCCCTCCAGTCAACGTTACTGTGGTGAGAATGAAACAAAATAGGGAAGAAAATAAAAAAAATTGAAATTAGAAACTCAGGATTTATTCAACACTAAATTTAATAAAACTGCATCAAGAAGTAAAGAAAGAAATCAACATAAGGAAGTCAGGTGGGTGTTTCATATGTAACTTACAAGCAACTTTATGAATGACTAGTGACCCTTTCTTAGGAACTAAATCAACATCAATGAAAATCTGGTGTTTATAATTTTAACACAAGAAAGGATCACCAGTCATTCGTAAAGTTACTTGTAACTTACAAACAACTTTATGAAACACTCAACTGGATTGATGATTTCAACACTAAAAATTGAGAAGTTCAACAGAAAATCAAGAGAGGATTGATTTCATCACTTAACCCTTCAAACCCGAAAAGCCAGAATACCAGCCTTAAATCATGTGATTCGATAGTAAGGGTTTCAGATATCAGGTGACCTGTAAAAATGACGCCATTTTAGAGATATCCAGTCAATTACTATAGTTTATAATTTTGTCGACGATTGGCTCTCATTTATAAGGTTCTTGCATAAATATTTACCAAAATATACTACCTTACCAAGGAGGCTCATGCGATAATATAGGGCGAGTCGTACATGGACTATGTGTAAGCTATTGTTGAATTTTACTTCCTTCAAAGCAGTGATTTTGAGACAAAGTTTGAGATTATCTTTAGTGGGAAGCTAAACAACATCGACAGTGTCCAGCCGGGTACCAGCGGAGTAAGGTGCCGCTGACATTGCTGGGCTCTAATCATAAGAATAGGAGATCATTTGTTTCAAATATCGTGTATTCCTTCATTGTGCCGATAATCTTGATATCTAAAAATAATTCAGGGCGAGGGTCACGATCGTCCCAACTAATTCAGGGTTCAAAGGGTTGATCAAAAAAATGTTTTTGTATAGAGAAGTACTATCACTTCAATAAATACAGAAGGTGAATTCAAATTCACTGTCAACTGGTCTTGGAAGTACATTTTAGATTGCCTTGCACTATCCATAGTCAGTGGAGGGATGAGTCAAACATTTTGACAAGGAACAGTTTTGGACTTGGTGAAATACTTTTGAAAATTTGGGAAAGAGTAAAGAGAGAAATCAAAATATTATATTTCTTAATGAAAAATACAATATAATGAATTCTCCAAAAAAATATGACATAAAATATTGGACAATTTTTATGGATAGTGAGGGGGGGGGGGGTTGGCCCCCAAATCCCTACTTGAATGCCAATATTTAAGGTGATTTGTTAAAGATACTGACCTGTTCTCGCTGATATCCTTTGTGCTATCATCCTACCACCTATTACTGCTAATCCTGTACAGAAGGCATGTCCTAATGTACCACCTAACGTCACACCAAGAACATTCTGGAGAGAGAACAACAAATAACAGAAAATATTCATACAGGACATAAACTTTGCCTAAAAGTAAATTCTTTCAGGAGAAATAGGAGAAAATAGGAGAAATTCAACCCAGAAAAGTTACATGTATACATACATGTACAGTTGTGCTTTCACAAAATGCACTCCTTCAACAGCAATACAATGCTCGGCGAGACCAGAGAAACAAACTTTTGTAACATTTTATCACTTGATTTTACAATCATCTAAAACATGGCAGAACTTGAACACTTTAAATATATCATTTTTTGGTGAGGTTCACCAACTTTTGCGCACCACTGTATACATGAATGTAACACATGTTTTGCACAATCTGGGTCCCGTCACTCAGAGGTTAGCCATTAATCACTAATATTAAGGCCAATGGCCTCTGCTGGCTCCCCCATATTCTTGGTATTTATATTCATATGTTTTCTTTTTGTAAATATTTGATTGTATTTGAATGTTTATTACAAGAAATGGAAATAAATGAAATGAATGAATATGAAAGAACAATTCTGATCGGTTCCTAGTCAGTCTACTGAGCAAAATGCGCATGCAACGACGATCTGGATAGGCCATTTCATCTAGCGATTAATTAAAACCTTTGTGTTACGGAGCCCTTGTGACTTTCTGGTCTAAAAAAAGATTGACTTCCCTTGGCCCAATATTTGACTCATGGCGGGTCGACTAATGCAAGTTCACCGACATAAATGTGCCTACCAAGGTTAAACAGTGACTTTAAAGCCACATCCTCTAAAACAGGGTGAACTGACGGCATGTGCCTAACTCAATTTTGCTACTTAGGCTAGGCTTACATGTATCTCTAAAAATGCCTATTAAGTTGTGAATAGCACGGCTGCCTGAGTCTGAAGAACGGCAGCCAATTATTGAAGTTGGGTGAGACTTAATAGGAAAGGGAACTTGTGTCAACCATAAGACATGATCTCTCCACAATGCTATGCATATTACGATATCGAAACAGCAATCACAAACATTAACAAAACAATACAAAAGTAATGAAGTACATATAGTTTCATCACAGATCACTAATTAAGGTAGCACTCTGCAATATGATTCATAATGCAATTCAAACATCCCAACAACAAGCCCCCCCCCCCCCGAATTCAAACTATCTTTATTAATTGATAAGGTCAACACACTTTTCCAAATCAGAGTGATGTTGTTAAACCTGTCAATCATCCACAATGATTACATTGAAAGATACATCCAACATAAACTGTCAATAACAATTGGTGAAACATCTTTTGCTTTCTATCAAGTTATTTTGTACATAACATGACAGGGCTGGTTATTAATGTCATTTTTAGGTTCACTGGCTGATAATAGGACAATGGTTATCGCTATTACATGTTAAAAGGTCAAGTGATCCCTATCTGCAAAGTGTGGATGTAAATATTTATTCTCTGATAACGCACAGTGTATGTTAATAAGGCCATTATCAAATCTCCCTATAGTCTTGACTTTTCTCAGCCATTTTGTATCTGTGAAGCCCAGGGTATATTACTAATACAGTGACTCATAATGAGTGAATGTACTTTGTAAATGACAAGTTGACGATAAACATAGTTGTGTATAAAATGAGAGAAATAATAATTGCAAGCTATCAAAAAAACATTTCAAGACATTTAGGAAGATTAAGGGTTATTACAAAATAATGCCCCCACATTACAAATACAAAATAGCTAAATATAAAGCTATTTCTATATTTTTAATATACATGTAAGCTCTATTTGGTCACGAAAAGTTAATCCAATTAAATTGCACCTCAAAAAAACTAACTGATTTAATATAAATTATTTTTCAAAAATAATGAATTATAAATGACACATTTATATATCAAAGTTCTAAAAATCAAGACGATTTTAATATTTCTTTGTCCTCATGAAATTACTCAACTATACAATTTTAACAATCATCTATGCCTATGCATGCAGTGTATTCATTTGAAGGAGAATAATTAAATTGGGGACTTTCCTGAAAAGACAAGAATGTGTTCACATATAGACCACCAGAAGCCTATTCTGGCCGACCAGAATCGTTGTTAGGGCTAACAAAACGCCAACAAAGGAGATGTTACAACCGGTAATGTCACAGCGATGCCTAACATGTCACAACAGCGTGTAAAGGGTGTTTAATACTGGATCAACTTTTGACATCTGTATGAAAGATGTAAACTGGGCCTAGTGTTAGTGCCACGTCAGCGCTAACAACGCTTCTGTGTGGCTGGTACAGGTTGATAAGCATGTTCACACTTACCTCTCTAGCTGCCAATACAATGGTAGTCATTTGCGACCTATCTCCCCACTCCGCTAAGAATGTGAGCGTGAAGGCTTCCAATAGGATAGGAGAAAAGATGCCTAAAACTCTCCGCCTGTATCCTCCTCTAATTATCCCCGATTCTGGATCTTGGGTCATACTAGATTTCATCTCTTTTTCTCTCTGTAAGCAAATGATACAGTACGAGCAAATATTTACATGTATTCATTAAAATGTGAATGCCCCCATTGCCCCCTAAGTATGGAGTGGACAAATCCCCTTGTCCCCTTGAATAATGATGAAGTCTAAAGGGGAAAAAAGTTGCAAAACTCACTGATCATATTCAAAAGTCTTAACTTTATTAGGCCATGGTGTACTCTGTGTTAAATTCACGGGAAGCTGAAAATGTCAAAAAATTTGAATACACTGTTTGTTTCTTTTCTTCATTGTGTTCTTTCCCAATGTTTTAATGGAAAAGAAATGTATTTCACTTTTCAGTTACTGATTGAATTGGGCACCAATTGCACTGACAAACTGAAACTCTATTGCTAGAGCTTGGTGTCATGATTGAACCCCCCCCCCCCCTCTCTCTCTCTCTCTCTCTCAGTCATAAGAGAAAGAATGCAATATCACCTGACATATATGTTCATACATGTATGCATTAGTTGAGAATGTTCATTAACATCTATTCAAATACACATTAAATACTTGTTTCATGCTGCAGTGCTAAATTGGAAAAAAGGTTTGTAATTTGCAATGGAATGTAAGTAAAACACAAATTTCAGCCATGAATGACAATGGAAAAGGAGAGCGGGAGGGGGGGGGGGGAGAAGAGGGGGCAAACAAAATATTCAATGGGATCTATCCTTATCATTGATATTTCCAACATACAAATAATACAATCTCAATACATTCTCTTACACATGTACTCATAATTTACGAACACTGGTTCACTCACGGTGATTTTGCAGAGTGATGTACGTGTAAATACGAAACAAAATGTTACTTTCACGCTATATACATGTACATTTAAAGTGTAAATGTAGGATCATGGACCTACCCATGGTAGGATAGACAAAGCAGACATATACACTGGTTTCCTGACAATATTTAATGTAAGGATGATACATGTACAGTGTCTGTGTACATATACAAGGACAGAATACAGCAAGGATTAACGTAACAAAATATTGAACTATATACAGTATCAATATACTGTAAAAATAATACACACCAATTTAATATGGAACACTTATAACCCGCCTAATAAAGGAAACAAGTGGAATGCCTCGGGCAGTCTCGCCTGCATTACACAATTTGATATGGCATGAGTTCTGCCTTTGAAAACAGCTAATGAATAATTATTCACAGAAGAAAACACTCATATGATAATTTATGTACATTGACCCAAAATTACCTTTGACCATGATCATGTGACCTACATGTAAGACATGCACAAAACAATCATGCATACTTAATTACCCTTATGTCGATGTTTCATGAGCTACTGTAGATCCATAAACTTTCTAAGTTATGATGCCAATTCAACACATACTCCCAACACGGCCAGAGGTCAATGACCTTTAAATGACCTTTGATCTTGGCCATGTTACTGAAACACGCACAGGGTAGGCCTAGTCAGGGATACATTGCTGCTCTTATGTCCAAGTTTCATGAACTAGATCCATAAACTTTCTAAGTTATGATGACATTTCAAACACTTAACCTTGGTTAAGATTTCAATGTTGAAGACACTGCCGTCACCACCGCCGTCAGAAAAGCGGCACCTACATGTATAGTCTCGCTCTGCTACATATGTATGCAGGCGAGACAAAAAAAGAGGAAATTTCCCGGGAAGGCCACTTTTATTGACGAGTGGATACCCTGCGTGACTATGGGGTCTCGAAAAGCACCCTAAACACGTATTTCCTATATTGGCGTGTGAAACCCTACCCTGAACAAGTATTAGAAACAAAACGATACTCTTGACAAGTTTTCCCTGAAATGAACCCCTAAACAAGTACAGTGATATGTCACGGGTCCATCGGTCGTCAGTTTTACCTTTACACATCATTTGGTTAAGTACGGCCCCACCTTCCACACCTCGCGCAGATCGGACTCTAAACACGTAGTGTTGGGGCAAAAAATATTTTAATTTTGTTTTATCATCCCCGCAAATTTGACCCTGAACACGTAGCTTTCCTAGTGAATAGATACCCTTTTTTCATTATTTTTGTGTTTTTTACACCATTATCACGTTACGTACGTAACGTGCCCTATCTTCAAAAAGACATCCTTTTTGCGTGTTTTTTTGGTCGCGCATGGTATCCACTCGTCAATGTAAGTGGCCCCCCCCAGGGGAAATTTACATCTCTGTGCTGTAGAATAAGCTATGGGTAACATGCTTGCTGATTTTCATTGTGATCTTGCGATCGATGGCCTGAGGGGAAGGGGGTTAGAGCTGAAATATAAATTCAATCAAAAATTCTAGTCTATTTTAAGCCAGTGTCTTACCCTTTGAAAGATTGTTCAGCAATTACCATAAATTAATACAGTGTACAATAAGGATACAAAGAGACAGTATGCAATACAAAATATACTGGGATGCTTAAATATTCACTTTACATAAAATGCCTGATGAAGGATAAATACATTGCATATTTGATTACACAGACAGTTGACAAGTGAAAAGTTCAGGGATGGGGAGGAGTATTTCATGAACAAATCAGTCAATGATCTTTAGAAATAAACATGCTCTCAGCCAATCAGCAGCAAGGATGTCAGTAGCTTGTAACGTAATTTGTCAGTTGAGGTCACTGGCAAAATGTGTCTTAACCCCCCCCCCCCCCAGTTAAAGGGTCCATCACAAAAAAGGGAGCACAAAATAAACGCTGCTGGGCAAAAATAATCAACCTTTTTGTACGTCTTGCTTCACTTCATAGACTGACCAAGTCGTGGTCCTTTGAGAAGATTACAGACTGTCAAAAGATCCAGAAATCAGAGACAGAAAATTTCCTGAAGGTTCCACATATAGGGGGTTGGATGTACATATTTTGTACATATTGCCCCGCTGTAAAGTACTTCATGAACATGTATGCTCTACTTATATATAGCATACAATTTTCTTTTACATACATATAAGGAGACACTTGATTTTACTCCTTAACATAAGATTTTTATAGGACATAAATGGTATACATACACTGTAACACTGTACAAGTACATACAATCCCCTATGTCAATACAATTACAAAGTAATCATTTGTAAAAGACAAAACATACAAACATTGTACACATAAAACACATGCATGTCATGATACAATACATTAACAATTTGTGAGCTGTACAATAACCTGAAAATATAAAATTTTAAGAGCGTTTATCATGTTGGTGATTATACAGTGCACAAAGAATGAATAATCCTAATTCCTGCAATGATAGCGGTGATCAATATGTGTGCCCATGTCGGTGGAATGAGCTTTGAACCCTACCCTTACTGACCTCATCTATGTCGCCATCTACATGGTTTTCTATATGGTTTGGTGGACTTTTATTTCCCTGATTGAGGGAGTTCTGTGCATGCACAAGAATAGGAAATATAAACTCAAGAAAACAAGACGCACAATGATACAGCACTAATAAAAAGAAATATGCATGCATGCAGCAAAATAGAATCTGAAACTGAAAATGCAGCAAAATATAAACTGAAACTAGATGAACTGGACAATATTGCATGCAAGAAAACAATAAAGAAACTTTAATAGAGATAGGTTAAGGTTAACTCCTGTCCAATAACAAATACAGTAGATATCAAATCATCAACAATAATTATGTTGTTTTTAATTTGAACAGTTTTTACCACCATGTACAGTATGTAGATCATGTTATGTGACAAAATAGAAGAAAAAAATAACTCTAGATAGAATTAATATAAGCCTATGTCCGGCAGCTCATTTTCTATGATAAATATATTTTCCCCATGTATGAAAGCAGTTTATTGCTTTCATTCTTTTATCATGTGCACCGATTTATGAATCTAAGTGCGCACAGTCAGCTTAGTTTGGTGCGCTTAATACTTTGTGCGCGCAAACGCACACACACATTAATGTGTGTCTGACAAATACATGCTCAGTGGTATACACTGAGGGAGAGAGCTCTAGCGTGCAATGGAAAAATAAAGAATGCAGGATCGCCGTGCAAAATGGAAAATAAATCAAGCATGCAGCATAAAATGGATTAATATTGAAGACCTTTCAACCAATCAAATCAAAAGAAACTTTGTATGAGCTGTATCAATTATACTCTTATAGTCTCTATGCGCTTCCAAAATTGTTAACTCAGTATTGATACTGGTAACTATGAAAGACATCCTACAGAATGATTGCTTTACAAGCGTTGTTGAAGAATCGGTTAAAGGACAAGTCCACCCCAACAAAAAGTTGATTTACATAAAAAGAGAAAAATCCAACAAGCATAACACTGAAAGTTTCATCAAAATCAGATGTAAAATAAGAAAGTTATGACATTTTAAAGATTTGCTTAATTTCACAAAACAGTTCTATGCACATCCTTGCTGGTTTGTTGATCCATTAGTATACATATTCAACCTTTCTTTAAGTAATGGCGTCGTGCCTGACAATATGAAAATATCAAAGATAATACCAGTGCACAAAAAAGGAGAAAAGATTAATGTATGTAACTATAGACCGATAGCTTTATTACCTACTTTGTCTAAAGTTATGGAAAGGGTGATCTACACAAGATTATTAAATTTTTTGAATAAATATAATATAATCTCTGATTTTCAATTTGGATTTCGCCAAAAACATAGTACATCTCATGCCACTCTCTCATTTATTGACAAAATCACAAAAGCTATTGACAACTTTGAACATACAATAGGTGTTTTTCTGGACCTCTCCAAGGCCTTTGACACTATAAATCATGAAATACTGCTCTACAAACTTGAAAATTACGGAGTTCGTGGGAAGGCCTTGGAGTGGTTCAGAAACTACCTCGTAAATCGTAAACAATTCGTAAGCATAAATGAACAAAATTCTTCTCTACAAAATGTTAACTGGGGTGTTCCCCAAGGCAGCCTCCTGGGCCCTCTTTTATTCATAATCTATATAAATGACATCCAGAACTCCTCTGAAATATTATCTTATGTCCTTTTTGCAGATGATTCAAATGTACTATACTCTCATCCTAACCCCGATATTTTAATAAATGTACTGAACACTGAACTGGATAAATTGGTACAATGGATTAGGGCTAACAAATTGTCAATTAATGTACAAAAAACGAAATGCATGCTTTTTAGCAATTCTTTAGAACAATTGCCATCTAATATCAAATTGGACAATAAAGACATTGAAGTTGTTACTACAACAAAATTTTTAGGTCTCATAATAGACAACAAATTATCTTGGAAAACACACATTGACTTTATATGTCGTACATATTGGTGTTATTAACAAAGTCAAATTTTTTCTTCCAACTTCCTCCCTAAAAATGCTTTATTCAACATTAATTTTACCATATTTAAATTATGGAGCAATTGTTTGGGGAAATACACACTCAACCTACCTTGATAGAATATTACTTTTACAAAAGAAGGCATTGCGTGTTATTTTCAACTTGTCCTGGAGATCTCACACAGATGAGTTGTTTTTTAACAACAACATTCTAAAAATAAAAACACTGTACCAATATAACTTAGGTCAATTCATGTATCAGCTAAACAATAATATGTTACCATTCATATTTAATTCTTCATTTAACAAAAACAAAACTCTTCACAAATATCCCACACGTCAATCAGATGAATTCCATTTACCACTACCCCGGACCATCCTTGCAAAATCTATTTTTACTTTTGAAGGCCCTAGACTCTGGGGAACTATTAATAAAAACATCAAAGAATCACCAAGCCTTAATTCTTTCAAATATAAGTTCAAAAAATTTCTCCAAGATAACCATTGAATTTAACTCTTCATCACTCAAACTCTTGTATTTTTTTTTTTTAATCAAACATGATTATCATGTCACGTACGCTTTTACATCTCTTTCGTTTTCCTGTTGATCAACGAGGTCCGTCTGTGAGTGCTGGGGCTGGATTCTGGAGACCTTTAATCTCTCTTTTTCTTATTTCCTTTTCTATTTTAATTTCCCCTATTTCCTTTTAATTTAACTGGTTCATGCTCTAGTTGTTATTTTGATTTTTATATGTTATGCAACTACAAGAATATTTATTAGGAGGCTGCACTCTACAAGCTCCGCTTTTTAGCAGCCTCCTCCATTTCCAACCTGATATGTAATAATCTTGAATATAATTTTTGTACAGGAATACTTGAAATATGTTTTGTTATTTATATGTTAAAATGTACAAAATAAACTGTAATTGTTGAAAATGGAAATAAACGAAATGAAATGAAATGAAATGAAATGGTATGCAAATGAGGAGACTATGACATCATCCACTCACTATTTCTTTTGTATGTTATTATATGAAATATTCTAATTTTTTCCTCATTGTCAAGTGATACAACAATTAATTCCTCCCTGAACATATGGAATTAGCATTGTTTAATACTATATGGTTTAGTGAAGTTGGTCCTTATTGTCAAATCTATAAAAAAATGAAATATTGTATAATTTAAACAATAAAACACAAAAGAAATGGTGAGTGATGGACTTCATCGAATGACTCACCTAGTTGTGCATAGCACTGTTTTGTGAAAAATAAGTGAAACTTTAGAATGTCATAACTTTCTTTAATATTTTACATCTGATTTTGATGAAATTTTCAGCACTATGCTAGGTTGATTTTTCTCTATTTATTCAAGTCAGCATTTTCCTGGGGTGGACTTGACCTTTAACAAAAGGATGAATGAAATGCAACTCGCAATAGAACAGCAGAAAGCTGTAAACTCTGACTTACATAATTCCCACGCAAGTAAGTCTAAGGAAACGAGAGAGAGCGCTAGATTTAAATTTCAATCCTAATTGCCAAATGCCATATTTAAATTCTAATGGGTAAGAATGCATACTACGCTTTTGAAATATTGTAATAGTAATATGTCAATTAATATAGCGCAGCTACTATTGCGCTTCATATTTGGTATATTATTACCCTGGTGGTAGCTCAGCCGCTATATATCAGCGCGAAAGCGTGAAGGGATAAATCCTACAGGGTAGCCATTCACCTCACCTGGGTTGAGTGCAGCACAATATGGGTTAATTTCTTGCTGAAGGAAAACACACCATGGCTGGGATTCAAACCCACGTCCCTCTGATTGAAAGACAAGAGTCATAACCACTAGACTACGATGTTCAGTGATATTCAGATAATTAGTACCCATTTACCAAGGTAAAGACAGACTTTAATTTTCAATTTATTCAACCATAACAAATATATTGTAGTACAAGAACATCAAATTTTAATATAATATAGAGTAACATCGAACAAAACAAATACTACATGTAAAAGAATCTGTGCATTATGAAAGTGTGAAAGACCAAGGGCGTAATCTCAGGTGATTTATGAGAGATCAGAAATATCATTAGCATACTGTTAAACCTTATATCTAAAAATTAAAACAAAATAATAAAACAGCTCAGAAAAAAATGCATTATTTAGAATATGACATAAAGTGACATTTTTTTTCTACCAGTACCTAAAATAAGCTCTCTACAAAAATTAGGAGACTGTTTTCAGATGATAAGAGGTCGCCACCATTGTCATTATTTTAAAATACAACTTTTTCATCAGCTATCCTTTAAAAAATTACATTTTGAAATACAAGGTTTTAACAGGGCATCAAAGATGTGAAAAAGCATTATCATGGATGACAAACAATGCTAAAGATCTAATCTTTCCAGGCAAAATTAATTTATCATTTTGGGGGGCTACTTCACACCCCTATTCCCAAAATCTGCAACAGTGGATAGGCTGAACATTGCAGTGGATGGGGATACTCTGGGGTCTTTTTTTACATTTTCCATGGCTCTTTTGAGCATTTGGGGGGGGGGGGTGCCCTGACCCCTGTGAAATTTTCCCCAGAATCCTTTCCATTCTTATTTTAAAGAACTACTGGGTGGGTCACATGCATCTACAACAATCAGCCATTAAAACATGCCATTTTAACACCAAAAATCACTGGATATCTCACCTCCTCGTCCCTCCGTTTTAGTTCAGCCTGGACCT
This sequence comes from Lytechinus pictus, assembly GCF_037042905.1. Taxonomy (NCBI): domain Eukaryota; kingdom Metazoa; phylum Echinodermata; class Echinoidea; order Temnopleuroida; family Toxopneustidae; genus Lytechinus; species Lytechinus pictus. Next base: position 8,962,460 of record NW_026974140.1, on the reverse strand, counting down.
CCTCCAGCTCTTCCTGCCCCTCGTCGGGCGACATGCCCCACCCCTCCCGGAGCATGCGGATGCCAAAGATGAAGAAGAGCACCGTGGAGGCGTAGTACGTGAACTTGCGGGGAATGATGGTGATTGCATAACCAAGCATCGCTGTAGTACAATAATGAAGAAGAAAAGTTTTTCAGAAAGGAAGTTATAAATAAATGCAAACTTAGGGGGGAATAATGAAAATCGTATAACCGGTGTGTTGGCTCAGTTGGTAGAGCGTCCGTCTCACAACTGGGAGGTCGTGGGTTCAAACCCCAGCCGCGTCAGACCAAAAGACGTTAAAAATGGGAGTTGCTGCTACCCTGTTAGGTGTTCAACGATTATAGGGATAGAGCCTCATTGATCTGGTGCTGCACAGCAGATGCCGGGCCCACGATCAATTGGGCAAAACAAATTTTCGGAGTATTTCATTTCTGGTGTCTATTTCGAACAAAATATGGATTTTCATTCTTGATAAAAAAGCAATGCTGTAGTACACTCGTATAATGAAGAAAAAAAAACTTATTCAGACACAAAAGTCATTAAACAAAGTTTATATTGACATGTTCATAATGATGTGCAGGCCTTAAATTTCGTCATTTTTAGGGCAAGGCCAGTTTGGCCTTGAAATACCTCATATTTTTAGGGCACCAAGGCCACTACAAAGGGCACCAAGGCCAAAATCTTTTTCCAAGAAGGGCATCAAAAGCCATTTTTTTTTCGGTATCCTTTTTTTTAGATGTCGAATGTATTAACTTGTACAGGGTGCTTGCTACATAACCTTTTTTTATTTCTAAATAGTTGGACAATACTTGCCTGAATATATATTTCACTTGCCCCCCAAATAATATTTCAAAACAAGATTTTACCATTTAAAGGAAAGAATTGCTCTTCTATGGACATGTACCATTGCCTTTTCCTCTTTTTAACATGAACTGATGTACCTTGTATTTGTAAAAAAAAAAAAAAAATCAAAGTGATTTTATCTTGCCGGCCATGACCAAAATTAGTGTGTCAAATATGCCATTTGAATGATTTCCTCTCTCATATATTTTCATGTACTTTTGTGACTGTGGCACAAAATAAAAAAGGGAATCACCGATAATAATTATAAAAGAAGAAAAGAAAGAAAGAAAAATATAAAGAGAGGAAAAAAAGAAAGAAAAGGAAGGGAGGGTGAACAAATGGGTGAAATAAAGAATGAAGGAGAGAAAGAAAAGTGATGAATGGAGAAGAAAGAAAAATGTAGGAGAAAATAAAGTAAAATAAAATGAAGGAAAAAAAGAAAAACAGTGAAAAGAAAGAAAGTTAGAATAAAAGGATGAAAGAAATAATAAAGGAAAGAAAAAAAGTTCCTTCATTCTTTGAAATAAAGAAAAAAGAAAAAAGGAAAGAAAAAGAAAGGAAGGGATGATGAATGAATGTTTGAAAGAAAAAAAAAGAGAGAAAGAAAAAAAAAGGTAAGAACAAGTGGAATGCCTCTGGCCGTCTCACCTGCATCACGCGATTCAATATAGCAGCAGTGCTGATTTTGAAAACTACTATAACTCGCACAAGATGTTCAGTGATACTTGGTTACTCTTATTTCCACGTTTTATGAACTAGACCAATACACTTATAGAGATATGATGGCAATTCAACAAATACCCCCAACGTGGCCAAAGTTCTTTGACCTTACATGACCTTTGACCTTGATCATGTGACCTGAAACTCGCACAGGATGTTCAGTGATACTTGATTACTATTATGTCCAAGTTTTATGAACTAGACCAACACACTTTCAAATTTATGGCTGTAATTCAACAAATACCCCAATTTGGCCAAAGTTCATTGACCCTAAATGACCTTTGACCTTGATCATGTGACCTGAAACTTGCACAGGATGTTCAGTAATACTTGATTACTATTATGTCCCAGTTTCATGAATCAGATCCATAAACTTTCAAAGTTATGATGGTAATTCAACAGATACCCCCAATTCGGCCAAAGTTCATTGACCCTAAATGACCTTTGACCTTGGTCATGTGACGTGAAACTCATGCAGGATGTTCAGTGATACTTGATTAACCTTATGTATAAGTTTCATGAACTAGGTCCATATATTTTCTAAGTTATGATGACATTTCAAAAACTTAACCTTAGGTTAAGATTTTGATGTTGATTCCCCCAACATGGTCTAAGTTCATTGACCCTAAATGACCTTTGACCTTGGTCATGTGACATGAAACTCAGGCAGGATGTTCAGTAATACTTGATTAACCTTATGGCCAAGTTTCATGAACTAGGTCCATATACTTTCTAAGTTATGCTGTCATTTCAAAAACTTAACCTCAGGTTAAGATTTGGTGTTGACGCCGCCGCCGCCGTCGCCGCCGCCGCCGCCGTCGGAAAAGCGGCGCCTATAGTCTCACTCTGCTATGCAGGTGAGACAAAAAAAAACGG